>NC_081544.1:33501548-33507393 GCF_901000735.1 Corylus avellana | reverse complement strand
TCTAATGTAGGAGGTTTTTTAAACATTTGAAGAATCATTTTAGATAAAAGTAACATTTGACTCTTCCATTGGGAATGCTTTTAGCCCAATTAATTAGTTGCCAAACAGTAAAAATATAATAATAAGAATAAAAGTAATTGATGAAGTTTTGAAGGCTCCAAAGGAACAAATCATGAATCAAATGGTCAAAACCATTCCCAACTTGTTAGTGGGCCATGCTCTAGGATTTGATCACATCACCCACGAAGTTGCAGCTAAGCTGTCTCTCCTGGAACCTGGTTGGACATCACCAGAACCACACATGTAAACCCCAACTGTCGCGCACGTAAACGGTAAATTACTAGTGGGGTCCCATCAACAGATGAATGATTATGCACCGCGAGATCCGGGGTTCGATAGAACGTGAAGCAGATGATCAGATCTTGACCGTGTAGGAGCGGAAACTGTCGGGATTCGGGGATTACGAGGAGAGATACTGTAAAGTGTAAAATGTTACAGAAGTGGTAGTGGCCGGCGTGAGCATGCGAGCGAGCTGTCAGACACGTGCATGGGGTTATTGAAAGGATGGGCCCCCACCAACCTCACAAAACGACAACCCAAAATTGTGCGTGTGAGTAAAATTTCAAAGCTTTTCTCATAGCTCGGCTCACATGGCCCCGTCCTATAACTTCAACCCCCACACCCTTTGTCTTCTCTCATGATTTATATCCCTCCCATTGCCCATCTGCTCTTTACAAAAAGTTATCGCCAATATTGTTGTTAGCTACCCTTCTTCTTCTTCTTCTTCTTCTTCCTGCTTCAATGGGTTCTAATGGCTGCAAAGAATTCTCTAAGGTGAAATGGAGGAGAACGAAGAGGCGGGCGGGTCGTGGGGAGGTGGAAATGAAGGTGAGGAAGCTCCAGAGGCTCATTCCGGGCGGGCAGGGTTTGAATCCGGATCGGCTTTTTCTTCGGACCGCCGATTACATTCTGCATTTGAGGTTGCAAGTAAACGTTTTGCAAGCTCTTTCCAAGATTCACAAACCATGAGTTTATGTCATAATCTTATATTTATATATATATGTTACAAGTTATAGTTGCTTTATATATATGGCTTCTTCTGTATTGATTAAAATGTAATTTTTTTTCCTTTCGTTATGCGTAAGGCCTAAAGAGGCCGTTTGATTGATAAGTTTCCTTCTCTGCTCTGTTGGGTATATCACTTTTCTATGCTTTTACCATATATATATATATATATATATATATATTAAAAGCCTTGAGAATTTAGAAACTTTTCAGATTTCACGGGAGCCTATCTTTTCTTCTTTTTGTTTTCCATTGGTCTTAAACTGCAAGACAGCAAGCAGAGAGCTAGTGTTTTCTTCTAGCTAGGGTTTTTAAAGTTTGATCCTTGGTTCTTTTTAAGTGCACATTTTTTGGCTAAAAGGTGACACTCTTTTGAGATTTTCCTTGGTTAAAGAGGAGCTTCTAATCTTCTTAAGGTATATCTTTTGATTTACCAAAGAATATTCAACACAAATCCAGTATGAATTACCTGGATGCAAAGTCAAGATATATACGACATGTGTGAGCCATAATTACACCAACCATATAACAGATCTGCTTTTGAAAAATGATCCATTGATCATCTTTTCCTCCGCTTCTTCAAAACTTCTTAACCACTTGATTCTTTTTCATTTTCCTTTTGCTAATGCTAGCTAAAAGTAATTAATTAACACAGCTGACATGTTTAATTCTAAAATGAAATCACATTAGAGGCATGCACTACTACTACTACTGCACTGGCTTAATTATAAATATCAACTTGGCAAATTATGAGTGGTTTAATTTATAATTAGTGTTTCTAATGCCTTCATCATTTCTTAAACCTATATTTTTCTTGGTATCTAAAAACGAATGCAGACTCAAAAATCAGTTTCCACTCCCGAGAGTTTCATCGATCTAATGTCTTTCTGACAAAATTAAAACGTCATTAATAAAAAAGAAAACAACCTGAGTACTGCTTATGTTCTTGTCTAAGGGGCCAAACAAAGTAAAACAAAGGTGAAAAGAGAAGAAGAAAATTTGAGGCTAATTTTTGTTCACGGGTCAACACACATCATTTAGAATAAAGAACGTAGAACAGACCGGTATATAATTTATTGTGCATCTTGTGAGAGAAACTTCCAAAGCAGTTGGGAAGTTGGTCTCTCGATCTCTCTTTCTCCTTGGTTGTAATTCCGCTGAAAACCGTCGTACCCCACTTAATTGGTTTTTGTTAAATCACTATTTGTACCCAATAGCTAAGTGTTTATTCAATTATTTAATTAATAATATAAGAGCTTGTTTGGCAATCTATTATATGATATCCATCCCTTCTTATTTTTCTCTCAATAAAAAGTCTTTTCTTTTAAAAAAAATTCAAAACTCTTTTCACCTTTATATCAAATCAATCAATTCTTATTATTATTTTAAAAGAAAAAAACAAAAAATGAGAATTATTTGCCAAGCACATCCATAACAACCCTTCCATGTGTAGACTCAATGAAAATAGAGTTTTTGTTGTGATACCATGATAATCATCAATTAAGGTAATAAAAAAAATTATATTTAATTATTCAATTAATATTCATTAATTCTATATAACATATTTCCATGAAGTTATGTACTCTTGCATAGTAAGATAATCCTGTTGAGTCCAATTAATCTAATTTTTTATTTCAAATGGAAATGGGGTGCTACGTACATACGTCTCTCTAATTAGTAACGTGGCATCCCAATTTGTGTCCAACTCTTAAAGATTAAGGGCTTATTTAGGATTGCGTTTGAGGGGTCTAAAAGTGTTTTTAACACTCAAAAAGTTCGTTTGGAAAAAAAAATACTCGTTTGGTAAAAAAAATTAAAAGTGCTTTTAAAGGTCCGAAAAGCTTAAAAATTATCAAAACACACTTTTGACAAAAACTTAAAAATAAAGCTTTTGCGCAACTAGCTTTTTTTTTTTTTACTTAAAAGCTCTATCTCTCCAATGCAATCTCGAACATGCTCTAAATGTACTCTAATTAGATTGAAGTATTAATTAGGGAGTACAACATTTTCTGCACACCTGTTGGTGCTAGGACTGTCGGTTGAATAAATTCACTCCTATATCCAGTCGGGCAGTGGACCATATTTTCTTGGGAAAATTCCATTGGAAAATTGGACACACTTGAAGTTAAAGGCCCCAGCGAACGCATAGTGAGGAGGGCACTCGTTTAATGAAAACGACACATACTTTGTCTTCCAAATGTTTTGGTTTATATGAAATTGGAAGTATTCATCAACATTATCATGAGCCACTACTTCAATTCACACTTATTTTCTACGTCTTGTTTTAATGAGTTCGACCCCCCTTCAATTTGGTAATGATTAATTCCTCTTTCTAACTAGCTTGTTCCATTTATTGTTTCAATTGGCTAAATTCATATTATTTTTTTAAAAAAATAATAATTGTATAGCTAGAGTGGGAAAATAATAATAATAATAAGCATGATATTTTAAGGAGTGCGTCCACATTTAAAACTAGGCAGACCACTGGAAAAAAAAGAGTCTAATCAACATTAAACGAGAGCAGCTATAGACGTATAAAAGAACAAGCAGTGACTCAAAGGGAAGAGGGGAATGGGATGAAGCCAAGAATATTAGGACGCTTGGAGTTTTGGCGTAAATCATATTCTTCGGACTGAAGAACGTGACCGCATGGCCTACCATATATCCTCGATCGCCAGCTTCATTAACAACTAATGCTTTCCCAGTATCTCATGATCAAATCAAACACGCCAAATTTTTCCTCAGCTATATATATATATATATATATCATCTTTTTTCTTCTTTTTTTCTTTTAATTTGATCTTCAAATTACATGGTAATTAATTAAGAGTTGTCTGAAGAAATTCTGTCTTTCTAGCCTTGATTAATGCAGTTAATTGGATATGCTTATATATGGTCCACATGCATTATAAGTAAATCCAATTAACTGCATGCCATTTAATGAGTTTAATCCTATATATATATATATATATGCCAATATTGCTTGTGTAATGATAATATATACCTTAAGTACGCCTGATATGGAAAAGCTTTGTACTGGATATGGGCCCAATCTTTACTGACGCTGCACCACAGCACATGATCATATATACCTTTTTTTTCTTCTAAATCCCAATATATATATATTTTTTTTTCTTAGGTCGGAATATTTCACATCATCAGGTGGGTTCTACACAAATTTAATGATAAATTCACATATTTACTATACGGAGATTAGTGAAAGATGATATTTTTGTGGAATATATGTGAAATATTTTTATTATTTCTATGGAATATTTTTGAATTTGTTTTTGTTTAACAAGGGAATGGTGTTATTCACGACGTAATCCGTGCATGCATGTACGTAGCTGTTTCAAAGGGAAGTAATTAATTTTTGTTTTTATTGTAAGAGTTCAAAAACATCGATCAAGTACTTATGCATTTGCATTATGGCATGCGTGCTTTAATAAGAATAAAATAAAAATAGTGATTACTAAGGCTTAAGGCCTATTTGGGATTGCGTTTAAGAAGCCTAAAAGTGTTTTTAATACTTAAAAAAGTTGTTTGAAAAAAAAAGTACTCGTTTGATAAAAAAAATTAAAAGCGTTTTTAAGGGTCCAAAAAATTTAAAAATAGTTCAAACGCACTTTTGGTAAAAGTTTAAAAATGAAGCTTTTACTAAAAAAAAATTTTTGGCTTAAAAACTTTATTTCTCAAATGCAATTCCAAATATGCTCTTAATTAAGTTTGATCTAGAAATGGCTTGTTAGGGATTATCATAGTATTTTTGCTACAAATCTAGCTAAATTAGACAATTTTTTTATTTTATTTTATTTTATTTTATTTTTGAGAAATGTAAATGCTCTTAAGTCTTACTGTCACGGCCCTAATGTGGCTGTGGTGTGGCAGCAGGGGCATGAGTGCTTTGCACCCCTGCTGGCCACTAAGCCAAGGCATGAAGGGGCATGCCAAGGTTGAGGATCTGCTTGGAGAAGGCTAAAGCTTGCTGCAAAGGATCAAAGGGAGTGGCCCATGCACTGTCAAGGTGCTTGGGCATGTTGCTGTTGGCCCAAGAGCTGTTGTGGGGCGCATGGATTGCTGGGATGGCTTGTGTGAGTGGGCTGGGCGTGGCCCAGGCCCTTGTATGCTTGTCTGTCTGGACCATGGTGCAGTATGCTGCTGAGAGGGGCCACATGGCGCCCAGGATGCCTTTGAGTTATGCTGGAAGAAGGCCTGCAGGCAGTGGCCACGTGGTGGCACTGTCCTGCCCAAGTGATGGTGCTGTTGAAGCATGGTGTGGCTTGCTGGAACAGCCACATGGTGCCCTTGCCTTGTTCAAGAAGACCTGCTGTGCCAGGGTGCTATGATTGCCTTGCAGTGGAGTTGGAAGGCTGAATGACCTTGAGTGTAGCAGTGGGATGGTGTGGGGCGCTGGCCAAGCCCCATGGCTGATCATTGCCTGCTACAGTGGGCAGAGTGGTGTTCTGCCTTGCCTGCAGGACTTGGACAAATGGTAGGAAACTTGCTGGGCCTCAATGGTGCAGTTGATGCTTGCAGTAGAGCTGCAAGGGCTGCCTTGTGGCAGCAAGCTAAGCAAGGGGTTGGCTGGATTCAAATGGACCAAGGAGCATGGTCCAGGTGGCAGGCTGCTTGCTGGAGGAGACCATGTTGCACCATGCTGTGGGCTGCAACCAGGTGGCAGCCCACTGCAGCAAAGCATGCTACAAATGAGTTGCCTTGTAGCAGTATCAGCTGATGGTGTTGGCTGAATTCGAATGGACCGGGGAGCATGGTCCAGGTG
>NC_081544.1:33500777-33501448 GCF_901000735.1 Corylus avellana | reverse complement strand
ATCCCAAAAACTCAATACACATGAACTAGTAGCAACCCACCATTGGACTCGACTTGATACTTCTGGATCCCGCAGTCACATACGGACTCAGCAACCAAGCTCACATCCAAGGATAAGCCAACAGGAACCGTCCTCCACGTGCGGTCAACGGCATAAAAATCCCCTCGAAATAAAATGAGATCGGGGATTATGATCCACTTTTCATCTCAAGAGTTGAAGATCGCCAATCTTCCAGAGACAATCGTGAGCACTGAGAATTTGTCTTCAAACCCCAACCTCTTGAACATAAATTTTTCTTTATGCTGCTCGTCCAAATCGCCAAAAGAACACTTGGCATGGAGAGCGTATTATTGGCCCAATTCCAAGACTTTGAAGTGTGTTAGGTCAATTGCTAGGAAAAATGCGGGCGGCTTGAGTTGGACCCAAGAGAGTGGATTCATAAAGCTCATTCAATTGGCCGATTGACAGCCCGTCGCTTGGTCCACCTCGACTCATGCTCTACCACCTTGCTACCCGGATTCGCTAGAAAGGGAGGGAGAGGAAGAAAGCACCCAAAGAACAAGGGACATCAAGTAAATATGCTAGCTCTAGGGCGGGGGGAAAGAGGATGAGGGGGAGGGGGAGAACCCTTGTTCTCCCCCTCCGACAGCGCTCTCTGCTAGAGATGAAAC
>NC_081544.1:33416411-33500757 GCF_901000735.1 Corylus avellana | reverse complement strand
GGGGGGGGGGAGGGGGAGAACACCCCCTCCGACGGTGCTCTCTGCTAGAGATGAAACCCTAGCAGAGAGCGTCTTGAGGGAGAGAGAGGAATTTTTTTAGATTTATGTATCTAATTAATTATATATAATTAGTTACTAATTACTAATTATTAAGAAAAGTTGTCCTTATTTATGCAGGTTAAAAGTGCTAGATAATCTTATTATAAAGTAAAGCGTTGTTGATAAATCAAGTTCAATTGTTCTTTCATGTAGTTTATTATTTATAAATATTTTCAATTAGAAAGATATGAAATTTTTTTAAAAATAGAATAATAAAAACATTTAATTGAATCTAAAAAATCTCTATACAAATTTATTACAATATAAAGTTGGATCTTAAAAGCAAAAATAATAATTTTTAAATAAAAATATAATATAAAGTTTTTTATTTAGCATTTACATATATAAAAAGGCATCGTCTAAAATAGAGCCGGCCCTGAGCATTACATAATTATACGAAGCATTCACATAGCTTTGAGAATTTCGTAAAAGATGTGATATGAGAAGCATCTACATATGGGAAGGCATACATTTACCGATGATTATGTTTTGTTTTTGGAGGTGAAACTCGAATATTTCATTCAACTATCAAATGTTTCTCGACCAATACAATATCACAAATATATAAGGGGGTGGACATCTTCCATTGGTGCTCTTTACTCAACTGCAAGGTGAACTTGGCCAATCTATCCGCTGATGATTATGTTTTTTTGCAATCATATTAAATCATTAATTATTTCAAACAAAAAAAAAAATTAAGCAGAAATGAGATAGTGTGTTTAATTATTTAAATTAATACTTTAACATCAATACAACAGGGATGCTTTGAAAATAATGAAATAATAAAAGTATATTGTGCATTTATTTATAAAAGAAAACCAACTATTTTACACCTTTTGACTTATGAGCATGGAAGGCTCCGTTAAAAGAAGGATTTTTGAAGGAAAAAAAAAAAAATTGTATTGATCTACACCATTTGCTTTTTTGTTTTTACGACAAAACAGGCAAAAATTAGTTACAAACTGGCTTAATAAGATGACAATGTAAAGTTTTATAAACCAATTTGTGTTCCAAAGGGTATGTCTAGTCCGCTTTTTAGTGACAAATGGGCTACAAGTTTAGAGAAATAAAGCTTTTAAGTTAAAAAGCATTTTTGACAAAAAGTTTTATTTTAAAACTTTTACCAAAAGTACGTTTTTGCTATTTTTGGGTTTCTTTTAAACTCTTAAAAGTAATTTCAAATTTTTTTTTTTATCATACTTGTACTTTTTTTTTTTAATTTTTATCAAAATGACTTTTTGAGTTGACACACTTTTAGGACTTTTTCGGTCCTCAAACTCACACCCAAAGAGACCCTTAATATGCTTTGAGTTCTAACACATTTATTTATTTATTTTTGTAAGCAATCTTTGTTGGAGGCAATGCAGAGTTGAAAGCTTGAGCTAAATTACAAGGACAACATGTGTCCAAGGTCGGAGCTAACAAAGCCCAAACGGCTCTCATCAAAATTGCATGAGCATGAATATTGTAAAACAACGGAAGAGTAAGTTTACTCTGTTTTCTTTAAATACAAAGGATGGGAATGCCTTTGCATTATATACAAAAATATAGTGCGGAATTGTCAATTACATGAATATTTGACAAAGATATTTCTTATTTACTTAATTGGTTGCCAAGTAGAGCTGAGCTGAGTTGCTTTTTCTGTCTGCGTTGAAAGGAAGGTCTTCTCCGATATCTTTCTCTTTATTTATAACTTAAGAACTTACTAATTGTCTATACAAACTTTTTATAGATCTAACGAAATCGAGCATTTTGGATTGGAGTAAAAGATACAAAATCATAAAAGGAAATGCCTTTCATGATATTGTACCTCTTATTCCAATCCAAAAGGCTCGTTTTCGTTAGATCTACAAAAAGTTGGTATAATTACAAATAAAGATTTGAAGTAGCGTGATGAAAAAAAGGTCATGCAAGTCCAAACTCTTGCTGGGCATGTATGTATATTCATAAACCATAATTTTCTCATCTCCTCTGACTCACACAAGCCCAAAAGTTGTTGGCCAATGAAATGAATTATGAACGTCATTCATGAGAACCTGAAAATTATTTAGATAAATAAAATAAGACCTCTCACCCTTTACCCTTTTATTTCTTTTCTTTCTTAGAATCCATGCTCACTCACAGTCACAGCTAAACCAAGCTACACTCAATACACTCAAGCTCGGCCAAAAACACCCATCAAAACAAATCAAATAACAACCCCCAAAACCCAGCAATTAACCTCTACAAACTCAACTCAAAAGACAACCCCAATAACACAGCCGAGGATGAAAACAAAACACCTTTCCTTTCCAATCAAGCAAGAATCCGCCATAACCCACTAAGGAAAACACCAAACACAACTTAAATCACAAAATCAATACGTTAACCTATACGTTTCATTTATAAAATTATAATTACATCCACATGACTCTCACTAATTCTGTTTGTACCCTATATTTTTTGAAGGAAGAATTTTCCCTCAAAAAAAAAATATATGAAATCCAAATCGAGAGTTTTGTGGAGTGACGTGAAGGGCAGTCTTCTACCTTTACATGGTGCATAAAAAGTCACAACTTTCCTAAAATGGAATGACTCTTTTCACGTAGTGGTATAGATAAAAGATAAGGAAAATTTTTGTGAAGTTTATTTGAATGAAAAAGTAAAAAATAATTTAGTTCTCGAAATTTAAGAAGAAAAATATAAAAAACAGATGTTATTAATGTCCTAACTCATACGTATTATCATTAGATTCAAATATTTTTAAACCTATTCAGTGTCTACACAAACCTGTTAGAGCATCTCTAGCAGAAGTAAACAAAATAATTATTGAAAAAGTATAAATTTTTACTTTATCTACTCATTTTTCTATACACATTCTCTATTTTACTTTATATTTTCTTTAAATATTATTTTGTGTGGGAGATAGTCAGATAGAGTAAAATAAGGAGGGAGGAAAAAAGAACAAACAAAGTTTATAAATGTGAACCGTGAATATGCTAAAGAGCTTATTTATAGTTCATACTAGAAAAAAACTACAAAAATAACTGTTCTACTCAAGAAAAAAAAAATTGTTTCTAGTAGAAAACAAACAACTAAGACTCTCCACTTTCAACCCCTTCGATGCGGATTTGGCTTACATACTGTTATTTTAATAACAGCATGTATGCTATAGTTTAATCAACGGTTAAGATTGAATTTCTCAAAATCTCTTTCATTTTCTCTCCTCTATTAAATGCTTCTAAAAGTTGGTTAACTTTAAAATTCAATCTTGATCGTTGATTAAATTACAGCATACATGTTATTAGCATGTAAGCCGGATCCCTTGTTGGCGGCCCTAGTTTTTTTTTATGGGTCAGATTTTTTTTTTTTTTACCAATTCCCAATCATTTTTAGATTTGTTGTGCTGAATATTACTAGTTGTTTCAAAGTTCTTGTTTGAGTTACTCCTACATTGTTTTTACTGTTCATGAGATTTTTGTATCTCCTCTCTCTTATTTAATTAAAATAATAATAATAAAACTCTCGACTCTCAAAATTTTATAAAAAATAATAATAATAATAATAATAATAATAATAATAAATTTGTATAGTGGATCGATGCCATTAATGAGGGCAAGGGCCCACATGGGCCTTGGAATGAAAGAGAACATCTCCATTTTAGCACAATGACGTGTCCAAAATGTTCATCTTTGCGGAGCTTAAGATGGCAAAGATGCTCCTTGTGTGTGGCCAAGATTAAATCTCATCCAACTAGGCCAACTGGGATGACGCTGACATGTGAGCTGCTTACTTTCTGCCAGCCATTTGTGGTAATATCGTCTTTGGGCAGACTTCTAAGATTTGGTGTTAAATGTCTACGTGTAAATTGTCTCTCAAGAGGTACATTGTTTTCTCATTGACTTAATTATGTTTACAATATAAATATCTTTATTTATAAGAAAATTGTGGTAGGTGAAAGAAATGCATAGATACAAGAGCGGGTCTCATCCTGAGATCGTACTTCACTCTTCTATAATACTATTTAGAAAAATGTTTCTTTACACTCTTGCATTTATTTTGCATATATTTCTATTAGGTTGGTATGTTCTATTTATTATTATTATTATTATTATTATTTTTAATTAATAGTAGATGAAGCATGCCAATTAAACGAAAATATATTACCAGCATTTTTTATACAATTCCACCCATTATTTGGTAGCCAAGAATGCTTGGAGTTTTTATTATGGATGGATGGATGAGTCGGTTGAGGCAGATTTTGCCTAGCTAGCCGTTGATTTTACTCATTATTTATTTCCTTTTTCTTTCTTAACTATACTTATTATTGAGACACATTTGATCATGGCTTAATTAAATTTTTCCTAAGCGTGTAGTAAATTAAAAATAAAAAATAAAAAAATCATTGAGTACAGATAGTGATTGTTTAACGTGATGGCTTGGGATTCCCATACGATTTTTAATACTAAATAGTGATTGTTTATTTAAATCCTTAGTTTTAACTATGTCAAGTCTTGGGTCGTTGGATTAAAATTCATCGGTTCTAACAATGTTAAATCTGGACCATTGGATTAAAAGGTCTTTTATTTAAAACCGTTGCATCATTACAATTTTCAATACTAAATCGTGGCCGTTGATTTAAATCCTCATTTTTTTTTTTTTATGATGTGGGACAATGGATCAAAAGTGGTTTTATTTACAATTATCAAATCAATATGTTTTCCAACATTTAATCTTATTTATAATGCAATTACATATTGGTCGTTGTTCAAACCACCTGAATGACCAAATCGTGGGGGGTGAAAAATTGGTCGTTGATCTAATCACCAATACTTAATTAGACGGTTGATAATTGATCAGACATTTTAAGGCAATTATGATAAGACGGTCATCAAAATCAGACAATCCAATTGACATTTGAGACAAATGTGAATATCAATTGTAATTATTTGTATTTGGGTTTGTGTGTAACAATCTAATCAAAATCAGAACAAAATCAGAAGGTCTGATTGAAACACTACAAGTGATTTTCTTTTTGCCCTATAAGAAATGCTAGCCAGGAGTACTAAATCTTTTACCAAGATAGTCTTACCAAATTGATGTATAACTCATTTATTGGAATGGAACAAAACAATTAATTAAGAGAAATATAACGGAGACCAATAAATGAGTTACACATCAGTTTGATAAGGTTCTTTTGGTAAAATATTTGGTACCCCTAGCATTTTTCTTGCCCTATTAGGAAGATGAGATTAGGGTTGGAACTATTGATCCAATTTAGTAAAGTTACACATATTCTCTAACAATTCTATCAATTGTAAAAATCAAGACCTTGGCCAATTTCTAATGTTTCTCTTTAGAATGATTAGAAAATAATTTGTAGTGCTTCAATCAGACCGTCTGATTTTGATTAAATATGGTCCAACTGACCTTTTCAATGAATGAAGGAAAATAATTTTCATTGTCTCCCAACCCTAGACCCATTTATGACCAATCAATTTATTTGATCAAAAAAGGTTTTATAGATGAAACTAGTCACATTATAGAAAAGAATTGCATGATAATCTATTCAAAAGCAACATTATAGAGAAGAACAAGAATCATAGCACATGAGCCTTTACACGGATATTAAATTTGGGTAGAGAGGGCACGAGGCTACCTTTGCAGCTTCCCAGCAGAATGTAGATATACTGCAACAGACACCACACTGGAAACACAAGAAAGAAAGAAAGTAAACAAACATAACTACCATCAAGCTTTCAATGGTTAATATTGTCTATGAACATTCAATAATGGTGTGATCAATCCTAACATAATGGATATGCATTCCTGAAGAACAGGAGAAATGACAGAGAACTGCTCAGAATCCGATTAAAGACAACGAAGGAGGAAGATATAAAACATGTAACTAGAAGTAACTTACGTTGAGCCAAGGAAGAAGGCAAGGGAAAGATTAAAGCCAAACAAAAAGACAGAAACAACAGCTGTGAGAAGCATTGCCACTGAAGTAGAGTAGACCTGCACAACATATGGGAAAGCTAAATAAAAATTGAACTTCAATCACAAGGTACAGAAAATGTTTTGGGCAGGAGAATAATACTTGTCTGAGTAATACAATTTATAATCATCGATAAAATTGAATAGAGAACTGGACACTCATCGAGGTTCATCTTGGGGACAAAAAACAAAGACTTCAACATGTTTAGCGAGAACTACTAGTTTTATATTTGCCATAATAATGTTATTGGTAAGATCAATGAAGCCAATCACTTGGATCTAACCTTTTGCCAAACACAAAAACAGCTCAAAATTATGCAGAAATGGGATCCAAAACAACAAGAAGAGATTTCTCCTACAGAGTTTCTAATCTTCATCCATATAAGATTCTAATTCCACACCAAGCCTTCAACGGTCTTTAGTACAATATCTGTAAGCCTATACCAATAACACTTTTTTGGTGACGGAAAAAGAACATAGGTAAATTTTGACAAGGACAACATATTCACAAATTCTACCATCAATAAAGGATGGCGGATGCCTTTTCCCCTCTCTGGGATCACACCGCGTTCCGATTGCTTAAATCCTGATCGCCCAGTAATTAATATGACTGGCAGTTGATAAGAGAGATGTTTCCATGATATGCCCAATAATAATTCCAGCATATCATATAGATTCACATATATTCACTTCAGCTAATGTCTCACAAGATTCAAAGTTATATTTCCATGTCTTACCTTCACAATATTGTCAGCATACTTCATTACCATTGATACAGCAATGCCACTGCACAAAAGAAAATCAGGCAAGCAGATTCTATAAAAGAAGAGTATGAATGGTGACAGAGACAACAGTAGATAATTCTTTACAGGAAAAAATATCTTGTGCAGTTTTTTCCATCACAAAAATACTGCAGCTTTTTAGATTGGTGTGTGTGTCTGTGTGTGTGTGTTAAAGGCTGAAAGCCTGAAACCCCCACCACGATATAGAAGTCACTAACAATCACAAAAGGGATGACTTTGTGAACAAATAAGGGCGCTTGTTACATATAGGCTACTATACTCTGGTTACATCTAATTATAGTTTGTATAATATCTTCCTTTTCTTATTAAAAAAAAATATAAAAAAAATCTTATTATTGTTTGTATACAATAACACCAATCAAGCTCTTATTTGTGCTTCCCAATCTCCATATTGAAAGTGAACCATCACTTCATACATTTCTGAGTGGGAAAACAAAGGGCAAACACAGAAGCAGAAAGTATCTTTTCAATCAATCCATAGGCAATTGGATCTTGAAGATAGCTGAATAAAAAAATCTTTTCATAGACATTTCCTAAAAAATTCTTTATCTTGACCCAAATATAATAGCACCAAGAGCGTGGAAAATATTTTAAGCCATGAAAACATAACCAAGCACTCTCATAACATGGGCTGAAATACCATGTAGGTCACATTTCTTTAAAATAGTCTCTGATAATAGTTTTCAAATACATGATAATTATCAAAAGCTTTACTAAATCATAAAGGATTCCTCATGCCTGGAAGTGAGGAATTTACTCTAAAGAAATAACTAGAGCAAGCGAACAAGCTACTGATAAGCTTGATGACGCCAAGAGAGGGAGTAAGATACCTGAGTGCATGGTTGACAATCATGAGAACTGTAATAAACGAGTATCCATGGAAGAATCCCCTGAACAAAAAACAATAACTTCTAAATTAGTACTTCTTAAACTCATAAGCAGAAAAGAAAGAATATTCTATTACTAAGGCACTAAATAATCTTTTAATAATTAAGTCACAGGGAAAAATGGAGAAGATTCAGGATAGAGCAACTGCAAGAGGAGAATCAGAAACAGAGAGGAGAGCTCAAATTACTTATTCATCACTGCATCAAAATCTTGGACCAGTATAGCACCGGCATTGAAGATCATCCCAAAGACATACAACCAGAAGTTCTGCACATTAATGTTCCTCATAGGACGCTTTTTAATTATGGCCTGCCAAAATGATAAGCAAGTTACTTAAAAAGTTTTCTAGAGTGCTCAATTGAGGAATTGCACCTTTTTAACTCAATGGTGCTCCAACATCCTCAATCAGTCTGTTAGGAAATCCAGTAACTAACCATATTCAACCCCAACATTGATCATGTTGCCTTGGATCAGGCTTCAAACACACATGATGTGGTTCTGAAGAACTAGAGTGCAAACTGTGTACTAGAAAGCTCACCTCGGTATATACTCCTGCAAAACCACTCAAGAGTGCCATGACCTGCAAAGAAAGTACCCACCATTAGAATAACAAGTATTTTAAGCTATAATATGGCTTCCTCTTCTTTTATAGTTTTCCTCCCAAAGCTGAATTAAGAGCATAAAAAATTTAGGCAACTCACAATGGCCATCACCCAACCTTGAAAAGGAGTTTGAAGAACATGATCCGAACTGCAAAAACAAAGCCATTTTCTAAGGCACGGCCAATAACTTGAAATTACATGAGCAGAATTTCAAATAAAAATTACAGAATAAAATAGTGGGAAAAAATGTTCACTAATCCCTGCTTCTCAAATACATAGCTACTTGCATCTAGATATCTTGTACTCATACAAAGTCATCAAAGATTTCGTGAAAAAAATATCCTTAATTTATTGGTTGACTACATGTCGACCTGAATGATAGGTATGCAGGAACACACATGTCCATCAGAATGGACCATACATGTGATAATTCAAATAGTATCTCCAAGGTCAACATACCAAAGACAAGTAACTACGTCTGAAACAATCCAAACAGAAGATGTGTAATCAATCTTACTTCGATTTTAGCTGAGCTGTGGTGCACCCAGCACAAAGTAGAATGAAAGCTGCCCATTGAATCTCGCTCAACCTGAAAGATTTAGAACAGAATGTATAATAGAAACTTTGCAAAGTCTTATATGGTTTGGCTTAAACTTTTAATTTGTTTGAACATTAGCTTTTTCTTTAATCAAACTGGAGATAATAGTTGATTTCACTTCCATCCTCAAATACACAGCCCAAGAGCAGTTGTATTAGTGTATTCGCTTATGCTCAAGGACGTTTTCACATACCCAATATGGGCTTGAATTGAAAGGTAGACAAACAAAAAGAAAACAAAGAACTGAGGTTCTTTGATTCCCCTTTCCACTCATGCCAACATTCTTAACTGTACAGATTTTTTGATGAGGTGACATGTGAACCAAATGAGTTGTTATGACCATACATGTGATAATTCAAATATTTTATGACAAATGCTTTCGATGATGAGGTGACAATCCAACTTCAACGATAGTAAGGACTCACTTCTTCTTAAGTATAATTCTGTACAAAACACCGGTACTGATAATATTCAGGTTCTTCAATATCTGATAACCCGGCGCATCAACATATGCAAAGATGTAATACTGCAACAGAAAAACAAAGAATACACATAATCATATTTTGGGAAGCAAGAAGACCAATGGTATTGCAATTTCTAAAAGAGGAAAAAAAAAATCACCACAATCAACCTGAAGCAAGTTTTTGACTAGGTAAAGTGCTGCAGGAATGGGGAACACAATAACTTCATCCAATGTCGTATTCAACCTAGTTCAACGGTAGGATCCAAGGAAGAACAAGACACTGTTATTCAGCTCATTGACAATACCCAACAAATGAAAAATATAAACTTGGATAAGAATTTGAAGTTACAAATACAATTACATAACCAAGAAAACACAACATGGGGAGTATAGTTGTCACGGCCCTAATGTGGCTGTGGTGTGGCAGCAGGGGCATGAGTGCTTTGCACCCCTGCTGGCCACTAAGCCAAGGCATGAAGGGGCATGCCAAGGTTGAGGATGATGCTTGGAGAAGGCTAAGGCTTGCTGCAAAGGATCAAAGGGAGTGGCCCATGCACTGTCAAGGTGCTTGGGCACGTTGCTGTTGGCCCAAGAGCTGCTGTGGGGCGCATGGATTGCTGGGATGGCTTGTGTGAGTGGGCTGGGCGTGGCCCAGGCCCTTGTATGCTTGTCTGTCTGGACCATGGTGCAGTATGCTGCTGAGAGGGGCCACATGGCGCCCAAGATGCCTTTGAGTTATGCTGGAATGCCTGCAGGCAGTGGCCACGTGGTGGCACTGTCCTGCCCAAGTGATGGTGCTGTTGAAGCATGGTGTGGCTTGCTGGATCAGCCACATGGTGCCCTTGCCTTGTTCAAGAAGACCTGCTGTGCCAGGGTGCTATGATTGCCTTGCAGTGGAGTTGGAAGGCTGATTGACCTTGAGTGTAGCAGTGGGATGGTGTGGGGCGCTGGCCAAGCCCCATGGCTGATCATTGCCTGCTACAGTGGGCAGAGTGGTGTTCTGCCTTGCCTGCAGGACTTGGACAAGTGGTAGGAAACTTGCTGGGCCTCAATGGTGCAGTTGATGCTTGCAGTGGAGCTGCAAGGGCTGCCTTGTGGCAGCAAGCTAAGCAAGGGCGTTGGCTGGATTCAAATGGACCAAGGAGCATGGTCCAGGTGGCAGGCTGCTTGCTGGAGGAGACCATGTTGCACCATGCTGTGGGCTGCAACCAGGTGGCAGCCCACTGCAGCAAAGCATGCTACAAATGAGTTGCCTTGTAGCAGTATCAGCTGATGGTGTTGGCTGAATTCGAATGGACCAGGGAGCATGGTCCAGGTGGCTGGTTGCTTGCTGGAAATGGTGAAGCTGCGACAGGCAGTGGGCTGGAGCCAGGTGGCAGCCCACTGCAGCAAAGCCATTCCTCCTGATGGCTACAAGTTGGCTGCCTTGGGGCAATGCACAAGCTGAAGGGGTTGGACGAATTCAAATGGGCCAAGGGGGCCTGCAACACGTGGTTGGCTGGTGCAGGGCATGCTGAAGAGAGGCAGCATGCCTATTGGTAGCTACATTGGGTGCAGTGGGCTGGAGCCAGGTGGCAGCCCACTGCCATGAGTTGAGAACCATGCTGGGGCTTATTTAAGCAAGGCATGGCTGCTTGTTGGAGGAGGCTGAGAAGTCTCAGGAAGCTGGAGAGTACAGAAAAGCTAAGAGAGAAAGCTTGGCTATAGCTTGAGAGCTCAAAGTGAGCTGAAGGAGTACCAAGGGCAGAGAAGGCTTGTGTGTGCTGGAGACTGCCGAAGTGCTGCTGGAGGCAGATGTTGCTTGCTGCTAGATAGGAGGTTCTGGTTTGCTTGTAACAGACAAGTGTTGTGGAAGAGGGCCACACACTTGGGGGAGTGCTGAGTGACTTTGTAGTGAGAAACAGTGGGCTGTGTGAGAGTTTCATTGTTGTCTTGTAAAGCCTTGGTGGCTGGGTCATTCATGTATCTCTTGTAAGCCTTAGGGCTGAGTTGGTGTTGAGACTAAGGGCTCCAAAGGATGCTGTGGACCCTAGTCCGTCCTTGTACAGATTCGTTGAGTGAATTGTAAAGGTTGGGAGGTGTTGCTCCCGTAAAAAGTAAGTGTGCTGTGCTTGTGCTGTGCTTGGCTTTCCACTAACCTCAGTTGGTGAGGGTGAGTTGGCTGCCTAAGGCGCTGTGTGGTGCGTTGCTTAGGGCCATCACGTGGCTGGTTGAAGGTGAAAAATTAGCCCCGTGACACTTACCCTGGTTGCCAAAGGCCACCGCGAGAGAAAATTATTTATTAACACATTGATTTCTTCGTGCCTACTGCCTACCAAACACTTAACTGGAAATATTATAATAAGAAATTTGTTTTTTGCACCAGACAAATTATTTTCAAAACCAAGTCAAATTCGAATTCTTATAAATTAATTTATAACTGAATTTTCTTTTTTCTTTTTTTTTTTTAAATCTGCAAATCAAAACTCTAAAGGGCGTTGTGCCTCCTGGCTGGTGTTCCATAAAAGAAGATGCACCATGGCACGATGTTCTTAATTGGACCACCAAGGATCGAGGGACCAAGAACTTTTGGGCCAAGGGACATGAGGTCCGCCAAGTAGCCCAATATTAAGTTAGATTTTGTTTTCATTACTTTATTTGAAACTTTTTTCTCAAAAAAAATATAATAATAATAAGAAAAATAAAAATCAATGTACATATAATTATGTATATATCTATATTTTATTTGACAATATTAATTTCATAATTTATTTTAATTATTTTGGTTTTCACTATAATTTATGTATTAATTATTATTATTATGGTGTAGGTGCTTGTAAGACAAGAACTGTGTGCACGTGGCACGCCCAATCTACCAATGAATAAGGGTGCCGTGACACGTTTAAAGGGTCAAATGCCCTTAAGTGCATTGTCAATTGTCAGATTAAATGACAATTTTGCCCCTAGAGTGCTTTTTGGTTCTCTAGCCTTCCCTTCGCTTTTTGGAAGCTCCTACGCTACGTTCGTCATTCCCTGTAGTCTCTTTTTTTTTTTTTTTTTCTCTTCCATTATAAAAGAATTAAAAATCCCTCGAAGGGTATACCATTTTTGTTTACTGGGGTTCTTGTGTATTTTTTGTTTGTTTTTTCTTTTCCCACCGCAACAAACACTGACCAAGACAAGACTCATCAAGTACATGAAAAAATTGTCTCCATTAATGGCGGATTTTCTCAGGGTTGAGGTAGGTAAACTGCAACCTTGACATCTCTAAAGTGTGTTCCTTTTCAATGTTTTTACACTCCAATATGTTGGGCTTCATGTCAATGCAAAGATAAAAAAGAGGTGGTATTTTTGGTATCAAGTAAATATTTTTCCTTCCAAACGCCTACCTGTTTGCTTGAAATCTGAGTCAAAATGCGTGGATGTTGTGTGCATATTATTTGACTAAACTATTATGGGTTTCTCGTGAGTGCAAGAAATAATGTGCCTATTGCTTGTTTACCGGAATATATGAGTTGGGTTTGATCTCAATTCTCAAAGAAATCAAGAAAAATTGTGTCTTGAGGTATCATATGGGTGACTCTGTGTGTGTTTGATTCAAGATAGCTGAGAGAAGTGGTGGAATTTAGCATGTCTATATCCTAAAATGTCTTATGGTCAATCTCAAATCAGGCTCAGGCTGGAAGATGGTTTTCTCACCAGCCCTCCTCTCTCTCAACCGCTCTCTTCTTCTCCATCTTCTTCTGCTTCATTGCCATATAATGGTGATTACCAGAAACAGTCAACCCCACCATCATCATCATCATCTGGGAGTAAAATAAGTCCTGCAATTCTTTTTATCATTGTTATTCTAGCTGTTATCTTTTTCATATCTGGTCTCCTTCACTTGCTGATCAGATTTCTTACAAAGCATAGAACTTCATCATCAATTACTGAATCCGACAGGTACCCAGAAATGTCTGGGTCCGATGCTTTTCAAAGACAGTTGCAACAGCTCTTTCACCTTCACGATTCTGGCCTAGATCAAGCTTTCATAGATGCTCTCCCTGTCTTCCTTTACAAAGAAATAATGGGTCTGAAAGAACCATTTGATTGTCCAGTTTGCCTTTGTGAATTTTCAGAACAAGACAAGTTGAGGTTGCTTCCCATGTGTAGTCATGCTTTTCATATTGGTTGTATAGACACATGGTTGCTATCTAATTCAACTTGCCCTCTTTGTAGAGGGAACCTTTACACACCTGGGTTTGACATCGAAAACCCAGTTTTTTATTTTGAAGATTCAAGGGAAGAAGATGGGATTTCAAGCATTGGGGGAAGTGGGGTTATTTCTGGTCAAAAACCTTCAGAGAATGAGATTGTTAGTGAAAAGAGGGTATTTTCTATAAGACTTGGCAAATTTAGAAGCTCAAACGATGGAGGAGGAGGAGGAGGAGGAGGAGTAGAGAGAGGAGAGGAAGAGACCAGTAGTAGTAATTTGGATGCAAGAAGATGTTACTCCATGGGATCCTATCAATATGTGGTTGCTGATTCAGAGCTGCAAGTTGCTCTATGTCCCAATGGAATTGGTGGTAGTATGAGGATTGTGAAAGGGAGAGCCGGACAAAATGGGAATTCCACAATTGATGGGGATGGTGAGGGGAAGAAGATTAACTTCGGAAGTAAAGGAGAAAGCTTTTCTGTTTCTAAGATCTGGCAATGGTCCAAGAAGAGTAAATTCACGAGTTCCTCAGAAACCGGTTCATCTTCTGCCACTGTGAGTTTGCCATGGCCTGATAGATCTCAGTGTGCATGAAGGTATTCAATGTGCTTTGTTCTTTTGGCATTACTTCAATGAAGAAACTATATCTCATAAGTATTCTCTCAGCTTTTGCTTTTTCTTTGAAGGGTTCATTCCTTACCCATATGCTAATTTCTGTGAATTATGCTCTCATGTTTATTGAACTTTATTGCAAATTACTCTTTTTTCCTTTATGTCCATATCTTTGGAATATAAGAAATGCTTCTTTTTTTTTCCCTTTCAAAAACTGCAAATTAAACCACGGCCATGAAAGGATTGTGCTCACCTTAATCAATCCCTCAAACAAAATGAGCAGCTTATTTTGCCCCCATTTAAACTCCCCATATTTCATTAGACTGATGAAGCATTGCATATCATCACACCATACCATGTGATGTTTTATTCAAAAGACAAAGGGGTCTTTTTAGATGCAAACTTGTTGTGTGAATAAAGAGGATTACACAGTGGCGTCAAATCAGATGTTGCTTTTTGGATGCCTTGAGTTTCTCTAGAAGTTTGCTTTTGTCTAAAATAAAATTCTTTTCTTTTGATCTTCCCATGGAGACTCTCACTTTTTGGTTGGATGAATGATGGTGGGATTCGTGAAAAGTTGTGTGAGGGACTCTTGTTTATGAGGATGCATGATTTGAAACGTTGACATAGGCTGGTGCATGTGGGGTCGACGGCGAGTGTTTCCCCCATCTCTCCTAGTGAAACGTTTCAAAGAACCTGAATCCAATGGTACGATGTCGTTGTAGTGTCTCCAGTGACGCACCGCTCTTTGCAGTTGTGAGAGCGAAAACCCATACCCCATTCATAATAGCTTTCACATTTGGATGGGGTTAGGAAAAGGATTGAGCATCATGAGGATGAGGGTATATTTTTGTTTCTTTTTGGCATGAAATGGCTACTCTTTGGAAATGTCCTTCCCAAACTAATTCAACGGATACATCATTCTATTTGATAATTTCATGTATTTTTATTTTTAAGGCTACTTTTTGTTTTTTTTTCACATTAACAAACAATTTTCTTCACTTTTCTCTCAAAAAAAAAAAAATCATATTTCATTTTTACTTTAAATTACATCAATCAATTCCTTTCTTATTTCTCCTCTCAAAACTCTTTTCCAAACTAACCCGGAAATTTTCCCCACTTGGATGCCTCGTGCATGATTTTAAGGTGGAGGGCAGGTGAGAATAAATCTACCAAAGATGGAGGATAAGTTGGTGCAATTTGATATTTGTTGAAAAAGGGCGGGGTTGCGAACGTATTTGGTAGATTGTGATGGGCCAAATGTGCAAGCGTGAGAAAGCTGGATGTGAGCAAAATGCCAGCAAGTAAAGCCAAAAGTCAAGTGATGTATCGGTAGTAGGTGAATCTGAGATCATAAAACCATAAACCAATACCAACTCCACAGCAGACACACCACCTCGTTTAAAGTAATTCATGTATATAAAATGATTCCCATCTTTTTCATGGTGATGTAATCTATGCTAGTCCCAGAGAGGGTCGACGGGCAAAATAGGCACGGGCTTATGGGCTTTACGGTAATATCCAAGGCCTCCACACACTCTAAAAAATAGCAAACATATGAATTTGACCCCGTGCAATAAAACTGTCCATTATATTATTTAAATCTTTGACGTTTGGATAATTGTTCCGACAGATCGCGCAAGGAAGCCTCCTTCCTTTTTTTTATTATTTTTTTAATTCTTTAATTTTTTTTTATTATTATTTTTTTATAATTAAATAAAAAAGAGGTTACAGGAAATGAAGTTTTCCACTTTTGATCTGAAAGAAAGAAGGTGGGAACGATCCTAAAAACGAAAAATGGGTGGACTTTCCAACAATAAAACCAAAACAAATTAAAGCAGTGTGAAAATAATTACAAAACGTAAAAAGCCTCAAATAGCTATCTAAATAGGTATACTAATTCAGCAAACTCACCCATGTGAATCTAACATGAAACCTGATGAGAGACCTTGACCATTAGAATATAACATTTTTTAACCTACCACCAAAATTTCAAATAAAATTCAGCTAGATGAAAATTTGACCCCTATGATAACGTACTGGAGTCTCATTAATTTGTGACCAGTAACCAATGATGCAGTCTACATTAATGCACTTTGAGATGACTTATGCGCTGATATTAACATTATTTATACCATGAGATGTGCCAACTTTAAATCTTGACTAAAAAATATATTGTCTATTTCAAAATGAAATAAAGAAGATCCTATTCTAAAAATTGACGGGAAGAGATCTTGCTTCGTTTTTAAACCCAAATATGACAAGAGGGAGATCATGGCAAAGCACGCTTTCATGATAACGTTACTCTAACTTAGACTCTCACTTGACCACATTTCGACTAAAAATAATCAGAATAGCTCCAGTAAAAAGTTAATGATATACCCAAGTATCCATGATTTTATGTAAAAGCCTAGTCTTTGAGGGGAAAGAAAAATATCAAAAAAAAAAAAAAAAGCTGATATTTCACTTATAATGATGAAATATTACATAAAATCATATCGGAATATGCTAACTGTTTAAACTCAGAGACTTTAATGATTCCCAAACAAAAAAGCTCGTGAGTGAATCCAAACTACAAAATAACAACAGCACCTCATGTATTCAATGACACATGAGCTCCCTCCCTCCTCTATGTGCCTCTAGGCAAAATTCAATTACCAGGATTCCTTGCAGGAATATTGTGTAATAATGTACATAGAACACCTACACGAGGAAGAAAATTGCAAAAAGGAAAAAAGAACGGGGAAAAAGAAGTGTGAAGCCATGACCCCAAACTAAAGCAAAATCAGCGATAATTGTTACAAATCATTACCGCGCCAAATTGAAGAATTGAAACAGAAGATTGCACCAACACCACCAGCCGCAACTAAGAAAAGTCCTGCTGCACCACCATCTTTAACACATCAAAACGCTATCCAATCTCACAAACCACCAGGGAAATTGTTAATTTGTCCTTCCTCCAAAATATCTTCGTTGTTGATCTTGTAAGCTATCCTTATTCGCATGACAAGAGATTTCTGAAAATAAAATCAACTTAGTAACTATCTACAATCTCACACAGCAAAGAAAAAAGGTTTAAATTTTTTTAAGATACGGTTAATTTGAATAAAAAAAATAAGCCATGGGTTCCTGGACTACACAAAAAAGTCATATCAAATTCCTAGTAGGGTTCGTCTTTGTTGTACCGGATTATATAAACAAGTACGCACAACTCCAGAAAATTAATTTGATTCAATATTAACTTATTTCACCAATTCATTACACACATTTCATGATAAGTAAACAGGGCATTTCTATCCCCTTTTAGTCAATTTTGAGGTTGGAAAGACAAACTCAATGCCAGCCTTAAAGAAAAGGCCAAAAAATCTATAAAGAAAAAACAAAATTGACATAGATAAAAAGTAGATGATTAAGGGCACTTTTAAATTGAAGCTAGGTTAAGAAAAAAATGTTAAGCTAATTGGATAACAAACTGAAGCATAATATGCATTGTCATGAAGTCTAGGTTCTGCACTATGCAGATAAAGAGGAGAATATTCAAGTCATATACCTTTCCGTGTTGGCTGTTAGTAACTCTCAAGTTTTGTGTGATGGATCCACTACCACTTGCAGGGAGAGTATTGCTGCTAGCTGGATCCAGGTGCAATTGAAGAAACTGTGGGTTTAAAACAACAAAAGATATCACAACTGCATCTTGAACAAGGAGAAAATACACCTAAGAATTTAAGCAACATGGAAGCCAGAGAAAATGAATGAACAATAATGAACAATCTATATTGAAGAGACAACAATGTCACCTATAAATACAAAATAAGGCATGAGATATAATTTAAAACAGCACATAAAACACCACAGAGAAAGGGCGAGAAAATCCAATGTCAAGTTGAATATTAAACAAAAGTAGAATAGACATTTAAAAGCCTAGTATCTGGCCTTACCTTTGGAACTGCTGCCTGGAAAATAAAATCTGTATAGACATTTGGTGACAAATTTGTAAAAGTAGCCTGGATTGATGTTGTTTGTGGGTTTCCAGGTGGCTTAGAGAAGTCAAACGATATTCTCAAGGAGCTGCTCTCAAACCCGATGACAGATGGATAAACTGGACCATTATTTTCTGTTCATAAAGCAAAAGGCTATCACTACTTTGACAAAAAACCATATCTGAAAAAGATATCCAACTGAGACCAAATTTTACCAGGTATTGGTGAATTGGGAACAAAGCCATCCAACAAATCCATCATAGGAGAAGCTCCTACAGGAGTAGTGGCTCGTGCAGAAAGTGAAGATGACAATGAGAGTCCCTCCAATGATGAAACTGGTGATTTGTTAACTTGACTGGCAGATAATATATCAGGTGTGGATGAGCTGCTTTGTGCAGGAGGTGTTTCGATAGACAAAAGATCCAGTAGAACATCTGTGCCAGTTCTTGGAGCCTGATTTGTACCTGAAATTGCAGAAAGAAAAACACAAATGATATGCATGGGTTAAAACTAGATAATTCATGAACAATCAAATAGTATACATTCGTATGTATACATACATATATTTATGTGTATGTGTTTATCTGTAAAATCTATATCATATACAACAGAAGATCAAGACAACTTAAACACAGGTTCTTAAAACTGTCAAACGAAGAAACAGAGTGCATTACTAGAAGCTACATAAGCAAAATCTAAAGATCCTGAGGTACAAGCGTGGCCCCCAGAAATTTGACTAGAATCAAGTACTCTTGTTCAATGTGTTCCCAATAACTTAAATGCAATGGATACCAAGTACAGTCGTATAACAAATAGAATTGGACAAACCTAATGCTTCCCAAGGTACTAAGCTTTACTTAAGCTCCTAGACAATGTGACCTGCTACCAACGCACAATATAAACTAAATGTTTCTAGTATTTATAACCCATAATATAATTACATCTAACATAAGTTAAATGCTCGCAAATGTTTAGACAAATAAAAGATTCAATACTAAGTGTTCATGACAAATTTATGCCTTAATACATTCGAATACTAACCGGATTGTTGTAATGCTGGTGACAGATCAACACCAAGAAGATCCTGAAGAAAATCACCACCAGAAGAGCTAGGTGCAGGAGCATCATCTGAACTTAGATCAAGTAAATCTACGAGAGGCGCCGCAGGAGGTTTGGCAACTCCATTTGGAAGATTAAGTGATGCTCCATTGGAAGTTGAAACTGTTGCTGGCGTCGAACCTGCCCTCCTTCCAATGAAAGTTGCCTCATCCAAAACGGGCATCCTTTCAACCAGCGCAGACCTGCAAAACTTCAACCATAAGCTTTCTAAACTACAAATTTGCTTTAAAAACGAAAACCCTCCCAGGAGCACCAGGGAGGAGAATAAAGGGGAAGAAACTGAAGCTCTTGATGATTTAAATCCCAAAAACATGTAAAGCATACCTAATATTCTGATGCTTCTCAATAATAGAATTGAATTCGATGGATCTCTGCTGTGATTCAAGAACAAGGCTTCCTTTGTGTTGAATGATCATATCTCGGATCCTCCTATAGATATTATTTAGAGAACAACCACACTTTCATGTCATAAGAGAGATGAAAAGAAAAAAAATTTATTGATTTATTTAGAAAAGATTTGACTAATTTTGGGAGACTCAAGGAATATAGCCAGAACTAAGTCCAAAAACAAAAAATCAGACTGATAAAGATAAGAACCTAAACAAATACACAAATCAGTACACATATACGAATATGATTTGTGCATGTAGTACACATGTATGTTATCCAGTGAGAGAAAGAAATTCAACCATAATCATATCTGAAGTCCAACAGCATACCATAGCCATCAATATGAAAAGGAAACAATTCATATTAAGTTGAGCGACAGCTTGCTAAGCCCAAAAAGGGAAAACCCTCTTCAGCTATGTAGACGTAGAATGTGGGCATTTTGCTAGAACGTTATAGACCCCTAATAAAACAGAAAGGATGCTGGAGGAAAATACATCTTAAGCATGGCAGAATATAAATGCGATAAAGGTTAAAACAATGGTAAAAAAAAAAAAAAAAAAAACCAGTAACATACTCTGAACAAGATGGAAAACGGGAAGAGAGCTTTAACAGAGCAATCAAAGACATTGCTTTGGTGGTGAGATCTGAAGTCTGGCTCTTAATGGCAAGCTCTATGGCATCCACAGCATCAGATCCTGTTACCTGCTCAGAAGACCTCAAGTGAATTGGGAGGAAAAACTATAATGATGACCAACTAAAGGGTCTAAACATTCATTCGTTACTGAACAATGTAACACAGATGCTGCAGTTATGCGACTGATTTATTCTAAAAGCAAAAGTATACAGCCTTATTGTAGATTTTAGCCCTCAAGTTAGTCAAGTGACCTTTTGGAATCAGGTTAACTTGCCAAGGACATTTCTTTAACTTATAATCTCAATTTTAACCTATGTAATGACAGAGAACAATGGGAGACAAGCATAAGATATTTCAGTTCTCTAATTTCAGTAGCTGAAACTTATTGAAGAAGAAGCTGAAACTAACTTTGCCCATCTGAAGAAATCAAGGCAAAATAAGAAACAAAAATAACAAAGAAAAAGGACGACATATTCAAACAAGAATGTGTAAGATGTGGAGATTTCATTTGTTCATGACATTATCTTCAGATCTGCTTCATCCTACTTTCCACGTTCTGAAAATAATACAGCTAAGATGACCACAGGAAGTTTATACAAACTAACATATGCAAGAGGTTGAACTCACAGTTATTGGATCCTCTATATCAAGCATTCCAGCATTATTGACTAACATGTCACCATATTCTCCTATGCACCAAACTGCCACTCGAACAAGAGTTTCCTGGTGAAAACATTAAAACAATCCACTCAGGACAAACAAATGTTTATAAATGACATGTATGCTTAAATACTAAAGATAATAGGAGCTCAATGTTGAGCATTTATCTTGTCTTTGTTTCTTTTCAATAAGTATATTGAACATATATCTTGACGGGAAAAAAACAACTGAGTACCTGTTCAGTTGATGCTTGTAATGCTCTGTATAATGCCCTTACAGTATATCCGTGGAGGTCAGAAGCATTGCTTATCACAACAATAAGGGCATGCCAGACTTCATCTTTTACAAAATTTCCAGCCTACTAAGCATAGCATAAAGATAAGTACCTCCTAAAAACAAATATATAATTGCGTATGCTCAGAAAAACACAAATGCAATGATTAACAAATGTCAGATGTGGCACTTTCATACCAAAGTAAATTAAACATATTGCATGAAACAAATTTCTGTTAGAAGTTTTGAGAAGCACTAGCACATATGGTGAGCGCAAACATGTGACTAGTATTTGAATTACTTTCCAAAAATGTTATCATCAGAGTCCACAGAGGTGAAACATTATCACCCTATCCATATACTTCCACATATTTCTACACATTCTTTTGTTTTCTCAACCCTTTTATTTGAGTTGCCAAAACATCTGTTGGTAGCCTCTGATTATACTTAATCCACCTAAAAGCAGTTCAACATCCGACTAAATATGAACTTAACTGGAAACAGAATCACACAGTAGCATTTGTCTAACTAAACTCCACCTTCATAGAGATTAATACAGTTGAGTAATAATAAATCAGAAGCAATTAAGATGTTGGCACAAAGGGGAAACCAATCTAGGGTAGTGACACTGACTTATCAATGCTGAAACATTTAAATGTTCCATAAAAGTACTAAATATAATATCATGGACAAAGAATAGGTTATTATGTTTTATACCTCAGAGAGAACCTTGAGCATCTGATCAATGTACCATATCTTCTGTGGTGAAAACCTAAAGCACCAAAGAGTGAATGTTAATCAACTAAACATTGCTGGGTCATAATTCCAATTAATTCATCTAGTAGGCCATGCTCAACTAGTCTTACTGTATGGAACCATATTGTGATCCATAATATATATATATATACCCGTTCCAGATGCCACAAAAAAGGAAATAATATCTATGTTGAAAAACATCAGCCCCAAAAGCTTCTATTAGAAAGTGAGCCAAAAGAAAAATATCAAGCTTACAAATACTCCTCACGGGCAAGTCTACCCAATAACAATGAACCAATCGTGGGTATTGCATGTGCAAAACAGAAGAAACTAGCAGAATGGAAGTCATTAACACTTGAGCCAAGGTCCTTTTAGATAAACAAGGCTCTAATACAATCTTAGAAAACATTGACACCCAATGCGCAAAGTAATTAGGGGGTGGACACGCTCACAAACACATAAAACACTAATAATCTAAAGCATCAAGGAGACCGATTTATTTTCCACTATGTGCAGAACTGCCTTGGTTGGATGGGGAACAAATGCTTAAGTTGCTTCAAAAGCACATGGAAAAATATACAATGGTAATGCCACTCAAGAATTGGCAAGTGAACTATTACCTCTGGAGTCTAGATATACTACCATATGAATGCCACATCCTACTACTATTAGTAGCTAACACAACTTTTTATTGTTTTATTTTATTTTCTCTAAGAAGCAATATTCATCTTTGTTACCAATCATATAGCAGATACAAGGAAATACAATCTGGTATCTCAAAGGAGAAGAAAGAAAGAATTCAATCTTAAAGTTTTTAACTGTAACTTACTTTGCAATTATGGAACAAATTTTGGCGGTAAGATCTCCCTTGAAATCTTGATCACTTACTTCCAGATATTCAATCAGCTCTTTTGTTAAAGGCTTCACATTGCTCTCGTTTACTAGAAGATAAACAAGCTCAAGGGCCCTTTTCCGAATTGAAGCATCTGAATCCTGAAAGCAAAAGGGTCAAATGATGTTACACACTAGAAGACTCAGCTTTTGTGAATGATAGTGCAGAAGAGTCAAACAAGGCAATGCATCAATTCCACATAAAACCATATTCCAGAAAATATTAGAAACTATTTAACGACAGAATCCAAAGTCTTCATACTTATTCTGTAAACAAGTCAAATATAATGCTTAAAACGATAAATATTTGCTGCCTCAACAAGTGCAAATGGAGAATATCACATCACATGTTCCGCAAACTACTGCAAACTAGACCAGCTAAAATATCTTGGGCAAAAAGACTATATAAAGCAACTGTGTTTGGAGAAAATGAATAAGAAGGAAAAGAGGAAGAAGAAAAAAAAACACACACACACATTTCTCGATTTCTTATCAAGCAACAATTAATTCAGCAACTTTTTCATTGTTATTAAGCAAAAAAGTAAGCATGCCCATAGAATACCTTTACACATTCCAAGATTGTTGCCCGATGCCTTTGCACCGCTTGAGCATCTACATTTATAGCGTTCATCAGCATGTTTAATGCAACATATCTGGAAGAAAAAAAATGAGTTTCAATTTAATACTATAGATGAGCAAGCAGTTGACAGGGAGGGATAGAGAAAAGGGCTAAAGCATTAGAATATTAATCAAAGAAAATAATTTCGTACAAGGACTGATAATTATTAGGCCTGGAGCATAACAGAGTAATACTTTAGTCTCGGGTTCCAAACATACCCGAAAAAAGTAAAAGAACAAAAGTCCTCAGAAAAGTCAACGGATGGCTTATAACATAAGCAGTCAGCACTTTTTAGGTGGTTAGAAATTCCAAATAGAGTATTGCCGCATACTAATGCAATCAATTAGAACTTGGTGACTGGCTAAGCAATTATTGAAGCTGGAAAAATAGGTATTTACCACCTTAATTTACTTTCTAGCAGTTGCACTCTCTCTACAAATACATATAATGTCAATTCTGTTATTTGTGATGGATGCTAAAATCAAAATAGAGGTAATGCTCTTCTCTGATGTAGATTAATTGTTATCTATAGATATTGTGTCTAATAATTGCAGAGGGAATTAAGGTAGCTGCAAGTTCTAGCAGCACCAATATCAGACAGTGGATAGCGACTGATATCATTGCTCAGTTTTTCATCAGGTATTTCTCGACTTAACACCTCACATCATCCTTCTAGTTCATATACTTACGAGAGGTACATAAAAAGGCAATCTTTCATGTAAGGAGGAGGTTTGGGTAAAATCCATTGGAGGGGAGGGATTTAGCCAGGAGACCACCTTCACCGTATAGGCTACAACTAGCATTTGATTGAAAAAAACAAGACCATCACACTAGCATGCATTTTTCCAACCCTTAATCATGGTTTAAGTCACCAATCAGCTATTCGTGATTTTATGACCGTAAAGTATTTTATTAAAGATGGAAATATATAGGCAAGTAATAGATTCCTCAGAATGTTTAACACGACACCACCACAGGATCAGATAAGAAATCTTACGCAAAAGAAAAATATGCAAATATTATTGCCAAATAATTCAGGTAAAACCTGAAAACAAAAATAAATTGACCACAAGTGCACAGAAACAAGTCCAGCTTAAAATACTATAACAAAACCTGATATTGTTGTCACGATTTGACAAGAATCTTCCCAAGATATTGATAGCAAGCACACGTAAGCCACCATTATCTTCAATACTCATGATAGTTTCAACACATTCATATAGAATAGCATTTCCAGCATTCTTGTTTGACTCAGTTTTTGTTGCCACCTAGGAAAACAAAATATGGCACATCAATTAAAAAAATAAAAGAGTGCAAACTTTGTCGAACTTTGTCAAATCATGAATCTAGATGACGTCATGAATTATGAGCAATTACAAGCAGCTTCATAAATCCACTATGACTAGGTTACAAGGAAAGACAAGAAAGGGGTCCTTCAAATTATATGACTGGAGTCAAAGTACCAGATTTAGAGATAAGTATGCACTTAACAGACTAAGCAAGATTTATATTTGTAAGGAGAACACAATTGCAAGGATTTCAAAGACGTACTTTACACCTTAATTTTGCGATTTATCAACTCCAAATCAGTCAACATCCATGTACATGAATACATTTACATGTATACATAAAAGTAACATAAGCTTACAATTTTTTTTTTTTATAAGTAGCCTAAGCTTACAATCTTAAAGATCACATTAGAAAAACTAAAGTTACTGGACACAAACACCACTTGATTTCCATATAAAGAAATTCAAAAAGGAAAAAAATATATCTTATGAGACTTTTTCTTACAGATAAATACTACTAACTACTCACGCACTTGTACAAGACTTAATCCACAACTTCACCCTCCACCAGTGTTTTATGGCAAGAAGAGATGTCATTTGGTTGAAGGTCCATGTGATAAAAAAGTCCTATGAGACTCTACACATTTTCCAATGTATATATAACATAAAGCATAATTTATGCCAACTTTCTTTTAGAATCCCTATTTCTCAACAACTGGTATGCATTAAGCATATCCTTTTTCCTTAGAAAACAATTTGTTAGTTTTTTCACCTTTAGGGGCATTCAAACCATTTAAAAGGAAAAAAAGGATGATTACATCGGATATCTCCGGGCCACTAATCTCAAACATTTTTTTAATCCACTTGTAATTATACTAGAGTACTCTTAGTCCTACTCTTCTTAAGATCCATTTATTCTAAAGCATCTTCTTGTTCTACAATTCTCCCAAGCATACATGCCACTATTAGACCAACAAGGAAGCCCTGTCAAACATGAATAATGGAAGTACAAAGATATGTCATCCACGTTGACATCTTCTGTAAAATTCCTATTCTGTAGAAGGTAGAAGTCCTAACGCATCCCTTCCTGAACATGAAATTTAATTTCATCAGAGTCACAAGGCTACACCTGTAGAAGCCTCCATATCCTTTCTACCCATTGAGACCTCCCAAAGGTAAAGAGCAGAAGACATTCAAATGAAGGCCACATACTTCTAAGACTGCTGAGGTAACGAAATCATAACTGACCCCTCCACCACCACAAAATTCTACTTGTTTAAAATCATGATTAAACACTCAACACGCCTCTGCCTTAAGCACAGCCACAGAACATTCTTACTTCTCAACTATATTTCATTCAGATTCTCGACTTTGGCTTGTGATGATGAATGGCTTTGTCAGCTTTCTACTACAGAACATGCATCTTAGGAACCTCTATTTTTTCTTTCTAAAACCAATGTTCAAAACTGTGTGTAACAATTTAGTATTTTATCCTGGATATAGTATCCTCCACCCACAGAAAACAAACTGAAAAAACAATACTGATCGGTGGGGTAGACACTATTGCTAGCAAAAATTGCTGATAATCTGATAATCATGACTAATAGAACAAAATATCATAGCATAAGATAACAATTTAAGTGCAACTTACCTGGGCAAGTATGTCATTCATCAAGTCACTAGCATCTGCATCTCCTTTGCCCAACACACGCAAAAACTTAAGCAATCTGATATGGAGGAAAGGGTCCGCGATGCCAGCAATGTCATACTCAGGTGCATATGGACTGTTCACGATGTCCTTTAGAGTTTTGACCAAACTCTCTGTGCACTTCTACAATAACGATATAAGCAACTTTATGATTAAAAGCTGATATGAATTGAAGCTTAGCCTTGTAGTTCAGATTTTGCATAAATATTTCACTAGAATAATACCATCCAATATTAAACGTCTTTATATGACAACATCAGGCTGTATTTCTACAATACACAAACCAAATGCAAATAAAAACTTAACATGTAGCACGTTGAGCATAAAATCAGGGTATTGAGATAACATCAGGTCATCATGAAAAATGAAAACATATAGAGCCAGAAGGGATTCTCAACTTATGCATGATATATTCCAAAATTTAGAACAAAGCACCTTTTATCTTGATCGAGGAATATAATACATGAAACTAACTCAATATCCCACCAGCACCTAGGATCTTTGAAATGGACTCCTTGTGCATTTTCATTTTCAAGCAGAGATGTATACCAGCATGTATCCAACAAGAATGAAAACAGCAGCTCTATAATGTAGTTAAGTAGATGACTCAAGAAAGCAACCACAGATTGCATATCCTATTAACGGAAATAGGAAACACAATTAGCTGGGCCGCAGTCAAGTTACCTTTCTGAAATATTCAAGGGCTTCGGCACTGACTTTACATAGATCTGTACAAAGTTGAACTGCTGTTATTAAAACTCCATGATGCTTTTCTTTAAGTAAGGCAGCAGCAGGATTTATAAAATTTTCCGCCAGGTCTGGTACTTTCTTTATAATCCTTATAGCACACAATGCTGCCTATATTTGACATTAAGTGCAGTCAACTTTCAAGAATGAAAAGTTAAAGAGAAATCAGTCAACAAATAACATCAGATAATCATATGATGCATAAAAGAATGTTTAAATGTAAATGTTTGTCAGGAAGCTCCAAACATCAAATTGCAAGACTTAAAAATAGTTTCTTAGCAGAGAAAACAGCCTGGCAAACCAAGGTAGGTTAAACATGTCTCCAATTAACTAATTTGTTGGACTCAGTCTTTCACTGAACAATAAGTTCATATTTGTCAGTACACCATCCTAGTAAATCTTCCAAGAAGAGAACACCAAACACCGTGAGAAGGACATGGAGCCAACCAAAAAGAGTTAAAAAAATGTACCTTTTTAATGAGAAGTAGTCATAATAGAAATATGAGGACCAGATTCTTTCAGTGCCAGTATTAAGAACTAAAATAAATACGATGGATTCGGCACAGAAATGTTTCCAAGTAACAAGTGTATGAATAATTGGTGATGACTAAGGTCTTGCCAGTGAAAAGGAACAGCAGACTTGCCTTGAGTCACTAAAACAAGTAACTTGAGGGTAGTATATGTCATAATTTTCTTTTTTTCCCACACTAGAAAACTTCCTTCTCAATTATAACTTTTTTTTGATAATGTGAAAGGAGTAATATCTAGAATTAAAAAAAAAAAAAAATAGCAAACAAATGGAAATAGTGGCAAACAAATTCAGCAGAACTAACTTCTCAATCTGTACAAAAGACTCACTTTTTTCCGAGTATTTGGATCTCGAAATTGCAGCAATCTTTCAACTTCTGGTGCAAGATCACGAGCCATCTCTGCTGAACAAATATTTCCCAAAGCACAAAGGGCAAGTCCCACAATATACTGATTTGCATGATTGAGATCTCTGCACATAGGTTAAGGTTGCACAACACAGTGTAGATATAGTTCCCTTGTTTCTTTCCTCATAAGAATACCATTCCAATGGAAAAGTCGCTAAAAAATAAACTTAAAAGATAGTGAGAACAATAAAACACGATAAATTAAAGCCTAATGTGGGACAATGATATACGAGAAAAAATAATGACAAAAATATATTTTAAAAATATATATAGAGTGGAAAAAAAAAAATCAAAAAAAATATATTGGATACTGTTTTAATGAGTTTGTGACCAACATTAGAACTTCTTGTCTTTCATCAAGAAGCAACATGAGGCCAAGATATCCTATTCTCTTCTCTGGAAATTCAGGAGATGCAATTAACTTTAGACACTCCATTTGACCAAAATGTGTGGGGTAGCCAAGCATGTGAATGAACATGAGCTTTGCAAGGTTACGATGCCTATAATCGTGATCATTTTCATTAATTGAGGCACGAATAGCAGCACACTCTTTTCTTACAACAGCACGTTCCTCTGCTGCAGTTTTGCAGGCACGTATTGCCCGAATCATGTCCCTGCATTGAATAGGTAAATACCACATAATATGTTACTTATTCATTTGCACATAAACAAATTGAGCAAAGAACCTCCAAAAAATCCATAACAACAAAAGCAACCACAAGTCAAGGAAAACATAACCAAACAGAGAAGAAATGAAAAGATGGAAAAAGCCATTTCACTTGGCAACTAAATGTTTAACAAGTCACATTATTCATAACAAAGGATGTAACTTCTTGATTTCCGTTACTTTCTCTCAAAAAACAAATATCGCCAACCAACCTTAGTTCTTGTAAAATGTATACGCCATTCATAAACCACCGTACTAATCAATTCCCTGAACATTACATATTAATGGACCTAAGAAAGAGAGGACCACTCATTTCCACTGCCCTTTGTTTTTATGAGAAACTATTCGCTCTAAATGATCAAATAAATTAAACTATCTAAACATGATGCATTTGACTGCAAAACTTATCATAGTCTTGCAGATTACTGGACTCGGATCTTCCATTTCTGATCATAGGTACTTCTATGTACTATCTAAATGAGATGCATTTGACTGCAACGGAGCATATGGACTCCAACAATATCTGTCATCTAGATTGTTTTTCCATATTAACCCATTGAAGTATTGTTAATCTAAACACACGAAGGCAGAGGGCATTGAAGGTAATAGCATCAGTTTCAATTGACATATTCACCATAAAATATAGAATGAAAGAAAAAGAAAAAGAAATGGTTTCTTAGTCTGGGGAGTCTTGCCTTTTTCCTTGGAAGAGCATTTGGAAGGTGTTTCTTAAGTGGCCTCTTAAATTGGGTTGTATCTTTTGTTCCTAATTTCTTTTCCTCTAATCTAGTAGATCTTGTTAACTTTTTATATTTTCAACCCCAATAGGGCAGTTGCATCTCTTGTATATTTTTCGTGTACGTGAGATTGATGAAAGGGGAACATGAACAATGAACTAAACTGACCACTTCAGCCTCGTCAAAAACTAAAATCATTTCAAAATGTAGAAACTTTTATTTTCCATTTTCTCCTCCTTTTGCTCAATGACCTCTAGATCTAAGATCTAAGCTGATCGTATCGCACTCGTTACTACTTGAGACATAAGCCCAAGCCCAGATAAGTTGTAGAATTAACTCACACATGACAACCTGATTATGACCTGGCAATCTAGCAACCACATTGTATGAATCAAAAATTGTGAACAGCAATAGTTCAGAACTTACTAACTTACACCATGGGCACACAAGGTGGATAAGAGTGGAATTTAAGCCAACCCACATAACAAACTCATCTAGACTGCAGATTAGCCTAAATTTCTCGTGTCCCAACCATTTTGCTTGTTTTATGCTGATTTGGAAATCCAAACTTAGGTCTCAACATTAAAAAAAAAAAAAAAAATTACTTGCTTTTTGAGATCATGGATGATTGCAACTACCGGAATAAATTCCACCAAAATCAAGCTGTTATATAAATAAATTATAAAGAGAATAGAATTTTATATTATTAAGATTGACTTTTGGTGTTAAAATTCCACTTCATGTGTCTGTCCAAAATCGCTTTAGAACCCTCTTAAGGATCATAATGTAGTTTAGAGGCTACAGCTTCAATGCTTGCTTACATCTGTGACCCCAATTGGCATTGCAAACAGTTTCCTATTGGCACCTGGTCCCCCGTTAAACCTCTTTGGTATCTCTTGGAGAACCACTTGTCCTACATTTTCCATGTTCTAAACTATGAGAAGTGTTGCCCTAACAAGATTCATCGCATTCTTAGGTATCACACATAAAGTTAATGTTCAGAATAAATGAGACCACGCAGGGTCAAGATCATATATCCAATATGATACGCATATCACTAAGTGGATGTACCATAATCTCACACATTTCAACACTTGCTTCAATAATTCCCAGAAAAGCCAACCCCATTCAAGCACATTTGCCTGTGCCACGAATGAAATCCAACACGTTCCACTGATACCAGCTTAACTATCACACATATTCAGTATCAATCCCAATGTTACAGCTATCAAAAAGCTAGCAACTCCAACCACGAAAACAACCAAATTAAAAAGAAAAACGCATGAATACACTGCGATTTTCAACAAAATCATCTTAAATTACGCGAATTGAAACAACCAGTCGACATAAACCAAAACTAATTGCTCTCTTTAAACGTTTAACAAATTAAAAGCAGAAAGAGAGAGACAGAGACAGAAATCGGACTTTGTGAAATTGATCTGATAGAAATGGAAACAGTATAATTCGAAGCTCACCTCAGGCGCGTTCCCGACGAGAAGGGATTCATGATTGGGTCCGTGGCGAAGCTCCGAGAGAGCTCAGTCAGATCCGAACGAAAACCGAACCGAACACGGTACTCGATCAATCAACGGTGGTGTCGAATTCGTCAGCTTAGATGGACGGTCCGAATTCGAAAACCGAGATCGGAGAAGATACAATCAGAGGGATCTGATATAGAGCGAAAAGAGATTTGGATCTGAGAGTATGATGGGCTTTTATTCCTTCCACTTAATAACGATGAGTACTCGTTCCTTGTCTTTGTGAAATGAACGAAAACATTTCTGGCACTACAATTCCATGCGAGTGTTGATTGTGTTACCCGGTATTTGGAGCTGATTAGGTCACCGTTGGTGCCGATTGCATTGAATGGATTGCAGCGTGTGACAGGTCGTGTATCTGTTTATGGCTGTTTACTTGTCATGGACCAGGACTTAATTCTATTCGTCCGTAGAGAGATCTACCTCACCCGCGGTAAATTAAGTTATTTTCCATTCGTTACAGGCATTTGTTTCAATTCTCCCATGAGGGGAAAAAAATAAAATAGACTATGATGCCATACAAATATACAAATTATAAATTTTCCCTTTTTTAGATAATGGGTATTAAATAGTTTAGTTGATAAATTTTATTATTTTTATGTTATTTAATTTTATTATTTTCATGTAATACCTATGTATTATAATCAATGGTTAAATTCACTTTATCCTCCTGAAGTTTTGAGTTTTTCAATTCGAATTTCAATATTTAAAAATTGGCAATGTGTCCTTAATGTTTCAAAAAAATTCAATTTAGACTTTCTGTTACTAAATTCCATCTAATTTGACAAAAAATTAAAAAAAAAAAATGGGTAATTATGTAATTTCATTGACTTCCGTCCAATTTGACGGAAATTAGTAACGGAATGTTTGAATTGAAAATTTTTTAAACATTAGAATGGTACATTGTCAATTTTTAAACATTGAAGTTTGAATTGAAAAAACCCATAAAACTTGATGAGGTAAAGTGAGTTGAACCCTATAATCAAATATTCTTCTCATTAGCATGTTTTTCAAAAACTAAAAAAATGTTGTATATGTAAAATCATGCATAGGGTTAGATGCACCGATTTTTAAATCTTAGCATAAAATTAGTATTATCCATTTTTATGTGAAACGAAGATAATTCTATTCCGATATCCTATTCCATTAACATGGGAAAGTTCATAAGTTTATTTAAATCAATTTTGTGGTATAGAGGGAAAAAAAAAATTAAATAAATAAATAAATTATGGTTTGGCTCGAGTCTAATTCTAGTTAGAAAGGTACTTTTGGGATTGAGATAGGTGTTGCACAAGATGAGGTAAGGGACACTTATTTTAACTCCAACAGGTCCACTTTTAACTGAAACTGGACCTAAGCCTAATCTAAAAAGTTTTATGGATAGGGTTATGAGGAAAACATGGTTATTAGGCCAAACCATATAAAATGAAGGGAAGACTATATTTACCCCCTCAATTTATAACACATTTGCAATGCATCTTAAATCTTTCAATTTGGTTAATGTTCCATATTGATCTACCATTGTGATTATAATGTCCTCTAAAAGCAAAAAAAAAAACCATTATTCAAAATGGGGGGGAGGGGGGGACTAACCCACGCCATTTTTTTTTTTTTTTTTTAAATGGTGTTGCTTTATTTGATTTTTCAAATAAATTTTGTATTGTGAAGGGTCTTGTTGTTATTTTACTTGCTAGAGAGGACCTAATTGTAATCAATATGGTCGAAATCATAATTGTTTAATATGTTTGTATTTCAATGTGTATGCGCCTGCACATTTCATGATATAAGTAGATAAATTAATCCAGGCTTTGTTAGCCAAGCAAGGGTGGCAATTCTTCAAAATCCTGATGGTTTGGCAGCATGTATCATGAAGGAAAAGTACTTTTCAAATGTGTATTTTTTGGATTCTAATATGGGGTATAAGCCTTCTTATGCTTAAAGAAGCATTTGGCAAGCTAAGAAGTTGCTTAAGAATGGTTTGTTTTGGAGGGTGGGTGATGGTAATTACATTAGTATTTGGAATGATCGACGGATCCCTTCTCCTTCTTCCTACAAAATTCAGTCCTCTATTTGCATTCTGAACCTGATGCTACTGTGGCCTCTGGTGGAATATACCTCCTATTAAAGAGGTTTTTTCTGCTGAGGAGGCTGGCCGTATTTGTGGAATGCCAATTTGTCCAAGAAGTCAATCAGATTTTCTGGTTTGGTTGGGGACTAATAATGGTCAATTCTCTATTAGAAGTGCTTATCACCTTGCTAGGGAGATTTCGATTATGGACAGAGGTAGGTGTTATAACACCGGGAGCCCCCTCTATTTTTTATTTATGGGCTGATTATAATTAAATATTGGGATTGTAATCAAATCAAGGGGATTTGATTACTATACTTGTATTTAGACATTGCCCTATAAATAAAGACCTTTGTATTGTAGACAAATAAAGATAATGAGCACAATGTAGCCTTTATGGGTATTTCGAGTGGTGGACGTAGGTGTCTAATACCGAACCACCCATAATTCTTTATATTTATTTTCTATATTACTTCCGCTCATATTTCCACATCATCATTATTTCAACAACACTATTTGGAGCTATCCTTTCGCTATGAACGTGTAGACCGAATGTTCAAAGCACTTCAACAAGTGTTCTTTTGTCCCTCTCTCTTTTATTCACCGTAACACACTAAATTGAATATAATATTATTTAATATTATATCTCTCTATTCTTTTTTCTCTTTATCCTCTCTCACTCTTCCTCTTCCTCATTGAAGCATTCTTGGTTTTCTGGACAAATCCACCCAACAACCCCTCCTCTCATATTTCCTTATAGTATCAAATCATTATTCCTCACCTATACCTAGGGCTGTTAAGTGAGCAAAGCGTCTCGCGAGCAAGGTCGGGCTCGGCTCGCATAAGCTCGGATCGTGTTTGACTCGAATATTAAATGAAGCACTTCATGAACACAAATCCTAGCTCGAATATTAAACGAAGCAAGCTCGGCTAGGCTCGTGAGTAAGCTCGTATAAGCTCATGTGTGTGTATATATATATATAAACTAAGTAATACATAATTAATTATAAATCTCATAATTATTAAAATCTTAAAATTGCATTTATATTTAAGCGTTAGAGAATGAAAAATTCTAAACCCTTCGTGATCAAAGAGAGAGAGATAGAGCAATCATTAAAAATACCTCGATTCAATTAGAGTAGACCCAAACGAAAGGAAGAAGAATCAAGCAGAAACTATTGAGGGAGATTGCAAAAGGCATAAACTATTGAAGAATCATACAGACCCAAACACTATCACTACCTGTTTGATGAGCGAGAGTGAGAGAGTGGGAAATGAGAGTTCAGGTGGAAGATGCGCTGTGACTGGTGAGGGGGATTGAGAGAGAGACGTTGAACAAATAGTTTTTTGTAAGGGGCGTTGTCCCAATGCAGTCTGAATGCAACCTGTTAATTTGTCCCACATTGTTAAGAAAACATTAATCTCCAAGTTTGCTTATCTATAAAATGATTCATATCCTCTCTCTTTGAAACCAAATGCCTTGCTGTATTGACTCAGGCTCCATACTCGACTAGCCAGGTTAAGCAAATACTCATATACAAACTAACTTCTTAAGCCGTTTAAGAGTACTTGAAGTTAAATTTTTTTTAAAAAAACAAAAACACTAAATATAAAAGCCAGCTCGCGAGCTGGCTCGGCTCGACTTATTATTAGCTCGAGCTCGATTTTTTTTGACTCGCCCTTGAGCTCGATTTTTTTGGCTCGCCATTGAGCTCGAGTAAAATTTAAACGAGCCAAACCTGAACAAGAGAAGCTCGCTCAAGCTCGGCTCGTTTACACCCCTACTGGCTACACCCCATGAGACTTACCTAATTCCTCAAGACCAAGTTAACCACACCTAAAATCATCCGAAATCCAAACAAAAAAATTCCCAGCATGAGCACCAGAACCCGCCGTCGCAAATGGGGTTTAGATCCACCATAGTCTGACCGTATTAAATCCTTCTTTTGTGGCAGCGTTGTTTAAGCTCCAAAATTTAAAGTTTCTTGGGTTGTGGTGGTGTGGAGGGAGAGAGAGGAGAGAGAAGAGATAATTACAGAGGTTGGCCATAGGGGTTTGGGTTGAGTAAGAGGGAGAGAGAGAGAGTGAGAGAGAGAAAAATGAAAATAAAAAAGATTAAATAATAATATTTAAAGAAAAGTAGAGAATGAAATAAAAAAGCTGCTGGAGTTTGTATAGAAAAATGAGAGAATAGTGCTTTTTGACTAGGTAAAATACCTAATGATGTTGGAAATGCTCTTACACAATTAGTTGTTTGAGATGGGATGACAATTCGTATTCGCGAATTGGGTTCGGGTCGTGTCAAGACGTATGTATAAGACTATATAGGTAATTAAATAGGTCAAAACTCTCAACTCTAACATTATAATCTTATATTGATATCATGTCAAAATTTGCGGGTCATGTCAAAAATTATGTCGCATATCCGGTTTAGTCATATCAAAGTATAAATATAAGACTATAAGGTCAATCATAATCCAACTAATGAAGTTGAGGTCACTAGTTCGAATTCTCCCTACCTCTTCCATTGTGTGGACGTAAAAATATATATATATATATATAATAATTAAAGATATCGGACTATAATTTTTTAATTTCATTTTAAATTCGAATGGAATTTTCAAGTAGCGTAAAAAATAGCCGGTCATAATTTGAGAGTATAACTGGAGGGGATTATCATCGGTCACTCCCTTGTCTCCCACCATTTCGCTCCAACAAAGGGTAAAGGTAAAGGTAAAGGTTTGCTTACGCTGCAAGTAGAACACCCTCCATCCGCGCGAACATGGCCTCTCTGCTCGCTCTCTTACTCCTCTTCAACCTCGCTTCACTTCACGGTAACTAATATTCATAATCTTAAATTTCAGAAAGAAAAAGGGTTTGATTGCTAGTACCATTTTGCACCTAAAACTTTGGCATATTTTCAGTTTCAGCCGGGATCGTTCTCGAGGACGGGTACACAGTGAGCACAGTGATCGACGGCCACAAGCTAAACATAAATCCACACTCGATCCTTCCTCGATTCGGTTCGTCTGATTTCGTGGTCCTTGATTCCGCCGGTAGTGCCTTCTACACTGTTTCTTTTCCCATATCCAAAGGTACTGAAATCTCCTGTCTAGTTATTATTATTTTTTAAATGATTATTTCGTCGGAGTATTAGTTTGATGGAGTAATCGCAGAGAGTGCGGTGAAACCGTTATCCGGAGATGGGGTTCATGAGTATTCGGACGGGGAATCGGGTTCGGCACGTTTCAATAAGCCCGGGAGCTTTGCAGTTGATCTAAAAGGGAATGTCTATGTCGCTGATACTAAGAAGAAAAGCCGTGTCATTCGAAAGATTAGTGACTCAGGTTCCAACCCTATGTGTCTCTCTTCACACGTATTTAAATCGTTTTTGTTGTTGGTGCTGCTTTTTTATTATTAATATTATTTCTTTAAGATAATTTAAATAGTGATACAGAGGCATCACGTTACCATATGATGAAAAAAAAAAAAAATGGAATTCAATGGCACGTACAAAACTATATAGATTATAGATATATGCAAATGCCTATATATTTATATAAGTTGTAATGCTACTCTTCACACCTATTTATCACATCCATGTCAACCGGATGACATCACTGGCTGACCTGACTTTCACTGCTTCACGCCTATTTATAAATGTAAAATATACATATTAACCAGTCCACAATCTAACGGTGATTTTCATTGCTTCATTAGGGATTAGGGAGTAAGTACTTAGAAGTACATGTAGCATTTATCCTATATAAATAGATATGCTTGTGTATGTATTTATATGGATAGATTACATATGGTGGGTGATTGGGTGCTAACTAGCTTAGCTGAACCTCTTGTTCTTGTACAAGGGATTGAGGGATGGAGGAAAACTAGGCTACGTATGACAATGGTTTTGAAAAGTGTTTTGATATGATATAGCACAATTTGGCATTGACACACTTCTCAGTGTTGTTCTGCCCAAGGGTGAAACTAATGCTTTCCTGTTGGGATTGGATGTAGCACAATTTATTTATAGCAGCGGTGTGTCTCCTTTATTGGGGCATGTCATAGCTGTAGGACTCTGCTCTGTTAATGACTTCTTGTTTAGGTGTGACAACAATTGCTGGAGGATACTCAGAGAAGCCAGGCCGTGAGGATGGACCTGCACAGAATGCGTCATTCTCGGATGATTTTGAGATATCTTTTGTTCCCGAAATATGCGCCTTACTGATTTCAGATCATGGGAATCAATTGGTCCGCCAAATTGGTCTCAAGGCCGAGGATTGTGCCAGTGGTTCTAAAGTTGGTGAGCTTTTGAAAATTATCACATGTTATGTTTTTAATATTTTATGTGACTTTGAGGTTCCAAAGGAGCAAAGTCAGTTCATATGATTATATTGTCCGTTCACTTTACCCTTATATCAATTTATTACATTTCCACTTTCAAAACACAGTTAGAATGTTTTGTATTACTTTTGTTTTTCTTTTTGCGTGCATAAATGTGTCGAGTAATATATGTGCTGGGTAAATAGCACAATTACGAGAACTCTTTGAGAGAGACAATTTTCAGAACACCTTTTTGTTCCATTTGCCGTCAGGACCAGCAACACACTGACTACCTTTCTAATATACTGTGTGTGTCATTCTTTATGATATTTTGTTTGGCTGCTTGATATCCATTTTTCCAGTCACAGATTTGGGGTTCTTGCTTTAGTTGAGGAAATTATAGTCACAGATTTGCAGTTCTCCTTTTTTTTGGGTTGAGTTTCTGTTGTGCTTCTCTGTTTTCTCTCCATTACTTATCGCTTTGCTTCTCACGATCCACACCCGGTCTCTCTCTACCTGTATTAGTAGTATTTTTAAATTGGTTCTAATTTAGTTATAAGAAAATGAAATTTCATTTACTCGTTTTTCCAGCAACGGGAGCAATTTCAATTTGGGTTCTGGGATTGGGACTTTCCTGTTTACTTGGATTTATTGTTGGGATTGCCATTCGCCCTTATATCATCCCTCGTGTAAGTGTCTTTTGCCTCTTTTTAATATTTATGCAACAAACAATTGCTTACACCTTTTCTAACTGAACTTTATAGACAGCGAGGCTACAGCCCCCTCAGTTTCAGCAAGACATGGAAGCATTGCCTAACCCTTCTGGAGAAACCAGTACTGATACTCTGCTTCGACATCAAAAGCGCAGTTGCTAGCTCCTCGCATTACGCACTCTTAAGGAGACTCTTTTGGTTGAGCCTCTCTCATCTCACTCTTCTGTTTAGGATTAACAAAGCAAAATATCCAATCTTGCGTAAGGAATCTGTATCTTTAATCGACTCTGATGACATAAGTAGTAGTAGTAGTAGTATAACAAAGTCAGACATCTATGCTGAGCAGTTGAAGGATTTGGTAGCCTTTGATGGAAGCCTGGATTTGTTAAGCATGGCTGACAAACTCAACCAAGATGATTATAGTAAGGAGGGAACCCATGTTTTGTCCGACTGCCATGGAACAATAGATGCTATGATACAGGCTAACATCATGGGTTTCGTAGAGCCATCTAAAGAAACAACCCCAGTGGAGGGGTCTTTGTTAGCTGCCACTCCGGGTTTGGTTAAGCGGAGAAGCAAATAATCAAAAGGCAAACTCCTTGTGTATTTAGTTCTATGACTTGTTAATGACCATTGCTGACAATACCTATCTCCCTTTAATTCCTTGTGATATTTTTTGGTTTTATGTTGGGGTTTCTCAGCAGAGATCTGATCTGGGTAATCAACTGTAGAATGTCTGATTACCGACTAAATGGTGGGATGGAAATGTAAGTCTAGGTGTGATGCATCTTTTTCAGCCAAGTTGCGGTGAATTTAGTAGAATCAATTATGTTGTTTGGAAACCCGTAAGGCAGAAAATGTGCTGTTTGGGGGCGGGCGCGCAGTGGTTGCTTTTGCTTGTTGCGGAATGTTGGGTGCATGTGCAGCTTACAGACTAGGTCAACAGATGAGCTGTTGCTCGAGCCAAAGCTTGAAATACGCTCAAACCCCATATACATCTTGATAAATTCGCTCAAACCCCACAAAGAGATGCATGTAATGATAAATCCTGGGGTGACAGGGCTACAGTCCAACAAAACGGCAGCTCATTGAAGCCTGCAGATGTGCCTGTCTTTTCACTGCCCCACTCTCAAGTGGGTGACTTGGCATTTAGCTACGAAGCATTCTCATTTGGCCAACTTTTGACTAAGTTGGCAGTAAAAATAGCGGCAAAAAAAAAAAAATTATTGACTTATTTATAAATGGCTTGCTGTTACAGTACTCGAGAAAGAAACTAGTTGACTGTATTTCATAAGTTTCTTGAGTACTCAAAATATTTTAAATAGAAGTGTAAAAGTAGATAGTCATAATAGAGAATGAGATGTAAATGTTTTGCAAAAGTGAATAATAAAATAAATATATATTATTTTTTAATTTTGGGAAAAATTGACAAATATCATATAGCCTTCTTCAAACCAGCTCACCGTGACAACATTAACGGACATGTTTTTTTTTTTTTTTTTGTGAAAATGGCAGAATGTGAATTTATCAAGTGTCAACTCGTATGTGAATTTACAGAGGAAAAGCATGTTTCGTATGGTTCGAAAGAAGATATACAGGTATCCAGTTGAAAGGTGACAAATATTTGATGTGATAGACTCCCCTCTAGTTTGAAAAAATTTACGAGTTGAAGTACAAATCCTGCAGTGGATGTAATTTTGCTCACTTCTCTGGGATGAAATGCCTTCATGTCATTGGGAAATTGAACCCAGTGGGAAGGTATTGGGTCATCACAGTGAGTTTCATTTTCATGCATTTGATACATATAACAAGTTTGGGAAAAATGATCTAGAGGTATAACCTTCTATGAAGTCAGCTCCCTAAACTTTAAATTTCGTTAATTTACTCAAGGTTTCAATACTATAAAATTAATCTTTATGTTAGGCTTCCATGAACTTTCTAACGTCCATGCCACATAATACCCAATTAAAATCCAACACAACACAATAGTACAGTCAGCATATTTTCTCAGCGTCCGAACACTGGCTTTTGATGCCACATAAGTGCAACGTGGAAAAAAAGAGAAAAAAAAGAGACAGCAAATCACCCCAAAAACGGCCTTTTCTATAAAAATAATATGAAGCATTAGGGAGAAGCTCATCCTTGAATTTGAAAATAAGTTTTACAGGAGAGCCAGTGTTCACACAACGGCCTTCAATATTATGGCCAGGAGTAAGTAAATCTCCCACTTGCAAAGCTCCCAGCAGCAGCACCTATAACCTAAATTTTTAAGGGCCAATTTTCAGACGGAATAAGGTCAAAACTATGAGATCTCTTTTATGTATACGACGAATAGCCATGGCGATAGCCCATAGAATTACTTCGAGCACGAATGCTGTGATGATCAAGCATGGGATCTCCATAATCAACCGGCTTTATCACCGTAGCTTCGCGTTTTCCATCCTGCTCCTGAACTGCCCCAAAAACAATCTCACTGGTATTCTCACAGCTCTGCTCATAGTAAGTGTGTGGGATGGATGAATGATACCTATGATGATGCTGCTGTTTCTTCTGCTGAAGATCGCTATCCCACCCGTTAGAAAAAACTCGACTTTGCCGCAATTGGTGCATCTTTTCTGCATCCTTGGACATAAAAGCGTAGGTTTTACGTGGGGTGGGGGTTCTGGTGTCAATTGAAGGGGGCTCATCTTCATCAGGTATCACAAAGCTCTCCTGCATGGGCCAACCATTTGACTGCTTTTGTTGCTGCTGCTGATGGCTTTGATATTGATAGCTTAGTGGCTTCTTTCTAAACCCAGGAAATATTCCTCCCAGAATCTCCGCTACTGATGCCCCTGTGTTGACAAGAAGCTTTCCGATGGATCCAAAGAAGCCTTCTTCGTGCTTCTCCAGTTCATCTTCTGTTGGGATTAACGGTGGCCTGACTGACTTTAGAGGCTTCTGATATGAACTTGGCGGGATGATCGACTTTGTTGCATTCTGATCCTTCAAAAGCATGAGATAAAAGGTGAACGCATGTTTCATGTGTCAACAAAAATATTAGGAAACTTCTCTTTTGTTGCGGCGAAGACAATGTAGCATTCTGAACTACTAAAATTATATCCACTTTACTCTCGTGCTATACAGGGGATGCATATTATTAACCAAAGGGGGTGCAAAGCCAATGCTATTTCATGTAGTGACTTCCCTTTGAAAGGAAAAAAAGTACTCTCACTTCCCTACATCTTGCCGAATACAATTTGTTTGCAAGTAATATTTTCCCTTCAATACAAGATTTGAGAGTAGACTGGAAACTATTTCTGGAACTAAATTTTCAATTCCAAACATAGCCAACACAAAAGAATTACTGGACGAGTCTCTCTTGAATGAGATGTCAAACTGGCCTAAAATAATTTATGAGAATGTATTCATTTTATAGAGTGCAGAAGCCAAGAAATTACAAGTAAATAGAAGAAGAAAAGACTAAGTACTTACATTCTGGGAAGACACAATTGTACCCACTCTACGTTGCAGCAATGCGAGCATGTAACCAAAGAAGCCAGCCCCCACAAGCATTGCAATTCCTGTAATGATGAAAAAGAGTACATACTGATCAGTAGTGTAGAAAAACACTGAAGGATAAATTTTGGATAAATTAGCTTACCAAGAGGAAAACCATTTCCATATTGATAAGCACAATCATCAAAGTGGAGTTGGATCTCCCTGATAGCCCGGTTTCCTCTGTCTATGACAAGTAGGGAGCAACTGCTGCCAATGTAAACCACATCAAAGTCATTAGAAAATTTTGCATCTTCACTTGGTCCATCAACATGACCCCCTCCACGGGCCCATTTTCCTCCTGCAATCGTTGTAACCCCTGCAAGTAGAAATTCCAACCACATTAGAACAAATATAAATTCTCAAGTACAATACCAATATTAAGAATAACTTTATAATAATTTTTTAATATTTCTCTAATGATAATAAGAAAAAGATAAAGAATGATTGCTATGATTGGACGGAATCCTAAAATGTTTCCCAAAAAAAATTGCCATTCAAATTTCTTTTTGGCAGAGGGAATGGTTGAATGTGATACATATAGCACTTACCAGCATCGCTTATCTTCCTAATAGCCATATTCATAGTGTCTGCGATATAAATGTTTCCTCTGTCATCAACTGTAAGCCCCTTTGGCTGGTTCATCCTCATCTCTCTGGGTTTCCCATCTACATGTCCAGAATAACCTTCAGGGGATCCTGCTACCAGTTTTGGTCTGCTATCTGCAGTTTTCCAATGTAATTAAGAGTCATTATAAGTAAAGAAAAAATGTGCACATAAAAAGGTCAGTCATATCAGAAAAATTATATGAGTGGAGTTCAGTATTTTAACTACAGGAGAAGCATGGTCTTAATGTCTTAGATCCAACACAGTTAAAAGCATTAAAAAGTGAAACATCCCAGATGCCCATTTGCTTAGACAACTGTTCATCGTCTGAAGGTATCAGAATGGTCGAACCTGAAAGAATTGCATTACTACGAGAGTAGAACGTGTTACATAGTAAATGAAGCACATTTTAGGGTCTAATTTACTCCAATTTTATCATAAGATACAGTATATAATCCACAATGATAGAAGGAGGTACTTTTCACTTATTTGATTAGACACTGACTTTTGCTAGCATTGTATACACAATACATTAATTTTGAGCTTCAAATACACACAATTCTAAGCAATACATGACAAGAGGCCATAACCGAACAAATCAACAATCCAAATCCAGTAAGAAGAAGCAGAGCCTTTGTGGTTAATGTTTCTACAAACAAATTAAACCGATAAAATTTCAGAATAAGATGGCTACCAGAGGCAGAAACTTAACAGAAAAACACACCCAAAACAACAATTTCCAACAAAAATACAAATGACTCCAATAAAACAAGATCAACCAAGCAATATTTCCAAGCCATTACGTAAGCACCCACTTACAGAGAGAAAGAGACGCAGATATTCTATAGAGATTACTATTAGCAGAGTCCAGAATCAAAAGCTCTCCACTGGGCAACACCTCAACCGAGTAAGGCTCAATTCCAAGCTTGCTTCCATCAAACACCGTCTCCACAGTATACCCACTCTCAAACTTCATCATCGGGCGGCCAGAAATCGCTGCATACACAAATCCCATGAACCCCACCATTTCAGACTACATCTCCATAAACCCTTCCATCGAAAACAAAAATCCAGAACAGAGAACAAAAGAGAATGTAGCTGCCACCAGAGATCTATACCTGTTTTGGTGGTTGCTTTGAATGACCACAACCATTTCATAAACACAGGCACAGCATTTGAGAAAAACCCACTGACAATCTCTGTACCAAACAAGAAAAAAAAGAAGATACGTAGCACAGTGACAGTCAGATCAAACAAAAAGCAAGCATTTTTCAGTTCAAACACACATAGAAATACACATACAAAATAGGCTCACTCACTTGCAGGAGAAGTAGCAGAAGCTGCTGAGACACCTCCAAAAAGAAGCAAGAGAGCGAGACCCAGAACCAGTACATTCTTGCCCATCACTTCTATACTCAAAATGAACCCCAGGAACAGCTCAGAACTACAAGATTTAAGCTTTCAGCATCCCCAGAAACCCTAATGCACAAGCAGGAAGTGGGTCTGATATGGAGCAAGAGAAACGCTCTTCAGTGTATATGAATGAGCAAAAAGCACTGCGTTTTGAGCGTGAGAGTGAAAGATCAGAAAGATGAAAGAGACAAGGGAAAAAGAGAGAGAAAAAGAAGTGCAAAAGCAAAGCGAGGAGGAGGCGATCAGTGGGGACAGTGTGTTTAGCGAGTGAGGGTGAGAGAGAATCATATGCTCTGTTCACTGTGGATGATTTAATCCCTTGAATAATAATTTTTCTTGTTTACACATTGAGATTTGAGAGTTATAAATTATAATATCAACCAGCAATCTCACATTTATTCCCTCCCTACCTAAGTTCTCCTGTGGTTTTCAAACATGAGCTTTTGTTGGGCACTAGATTCTCTCCTTGGCTCATTTATTGGCTCTTCCTTCATTTATGCTCACTTTTTTCTTTTCCTGCCCCTTTTGTAACCCCTGATCTCATTTTTAAGGTTAATTTAATCGGTTGTGAATTACGCCTAATAAAACAGAGGTTATTAGTTCTAATCCTCCTCCCCTACTTTTGTGTGAACATGTCAAAAATAAAAGAAAAAAAAATCCTAATCCCAATTTTAGCTAAAATTTAAAGATTAATAGTTTATACAGACAGAGCATGTGATTTATAAATTTTATATTTTATATTAATTATTTATTAAGTAAAACCGAACTTTATAAATAATTAATATGATTTAACAAGAGTTGAAAGGGCTCAGCCAATTGGATGATCAATTGGTTTGATGACAAATCCCTTCTCAACTTGAGTGCTAAATAACTAGAAATGAGTGCTATAATGTTTCATGGCAGAAATAATAATGTATTATTATTAGGCCCTCTTTTGTGTTTATTGCCTTTGCTTCTACTCTTTTCGACCTAATGTACCATGTTTAATTGTTTATGTTTATTGCTATGCTTTTTAGCTTGCTTAGTATCAAAATAAAAAAAGAACAAGAGAATGATTGTTTTAAAAAAAGTTTTGTTTTTGATGTTATTTAAAAATAAAAACAATTATCATATTTTTTTATAAATGTTTTATGGTTTGTTGCTTCTTAATATATATATAATTTCTGTTTTTTTTTTTATTTTTTCAAATTCTAAAATTATTGTTTTTTTTTTTCTTTGTTTTCAACTTTTGATCGCATTATGTGCTTGCTTTGTTCTTAAAAATGAATCATATCTTTGTTCAATTATACTAAAGTGGCCATTTTCTTAATGGTTTTCCATTCAAATGAGAGTGCATAATAGCATTAGCCAGCACCCCACCACGCACCAGTGCTCTTGTTTACGTGTACCTGTGTGGTCTCGCAAAACTAACCCTTCTTCTTATTTTTGGCACTATCCACCAAAACTGTTCGGTGGCGGTTGTAAGATTTGTCCCCTATTACTTTACCTCTCGTCGCATCATTAACTCATCTCCTGAAATTTGTGTAAAAGACAAGTCCAAATATATATATATATATATATATATAAATGGTATAGATTATAATTAAATTATATTTATAATAATATTAAATTCAAAATATAATAGTGATTTTAACTATCACGTTAAAGAGGGTGTTGAGAGTGAAAACGTATATCATAAGAAACAGAGAAAAGGTGCACACTTGCACAGATAATAGGCTTCCTATATGAGTACTGGTAGGAACCATCTTTTATCCTCTTAAAATTAGCGTGGCTTTCAAAATCATTATTGGTCCCTAACATTACCGCTTCCTATATTGCCTACCAAAAATCTAAATCCTATTAAAAAAAACCCTTTACAGTCCCCCTTAATCTCCTGCACTTAATGAAGGAAATGTAAGGTGTCAAAATGAAGTTTAAGGGGTCAAAATCTGGAGGGGTGACCCAGCAGCCAGTCGTCATGGCCCGAGTTCAGGACAGGCCTAGACTGCCTAGTCATAGACCACGAGAGCGGTGACGCCAGGATGGGCTTGACAATGGCAACATGCCAACAACTGCAAGCTTGCACTTTATTACTTTTTTCTTATAAACCTCAATGTGAATGTAATCAGCCACATATTCTTAATGCAATATGCATGAAAAGAAAACTGGGTCAATTTATCTAATTTCAGGCTACAACTTGGGAGATACTAATATTTAAGCATAATATAAAACTAACTAAATAAATAAACAATGAAAAAAGTGTTGAAAGTAAGGTGAAGCTATAATTCCCAATGACTATCAAAATGTTTCTAATACTAATTTTGAGAATTTATTTCTTTCACAAAAAAAAAAAAAAAAAAAAAGAGTATAAAATTGAAAAAAATAGAGAAAATGTATGAGAAACCAACATTAAATCAGTAATTGTATATGGATTACAATGATTTACTTTACTTAATACAAATATTATAATGAAAAAAAAAATTAAAAATCAATTCATGAGGTGATCGACGATTAAACTGTATTGGAAACTCGCCGACACATTGGGTGACCCATTCCATATATCATATTCATTTGTCCCATTTTGGCAATCAGATTATACATTGTAGCCTGACATATATTTGGTAAAAGGTCTGTGATTATGATTCCATGGAAATTTTTTGAAGGCTAAATGGCTAATACCAAATACAAGTCATTGATGGAACAACTTCCTTTGATGTCTGTTTGTTTTGACATGTTCGAAAGAGAACCTTTGACGTTGATAAGTGATGGCCCGTCTTATTCCCAATTTTTTTCTCTTTATGGGATTCCTTCCCCAACTATCACCCATCCTTTTTTTTTTTACAACTATTTCTTCATCCACTCGGAAAATTTGGCAAATGAAAACTGCTCTCCTAATATAGTTATTATTATAATTCCTATACAAATTTATGTCACATAATACAATATGAGGAGCACTGATTGGAAGCACGCGTCGTGCGTGGCACGCCCATGCACAACAGTGCAAATTTTTTTTTTTTTTTTTTTTTGCACGCAGCGTGCGTTCTGTTTATCTTTACCCCAATATGAGTAACAAAATTAGATTGCAATTCTCTGACCGAATTCCTGGCACTCAGGCTTCGTCAGGACCTTTTCGGCACTTCAAAACCCGGAGTCCCCACTTGAATTCCTTTAGAATTTGGAGAGAGTTCTTTAAAAATAAATGTAAAAATTACATGCTAAGGACAAATATCATATTAATAAATTAAGTACAAATAAACGCCAATTTACTAAAACTTTGTCCGTTAAGTTGTTTTATTGCTGCTATGAGATCTTTTTTCCTTTTAAAACAAATCGGGAAGTAAATAACCGAGCATCTTCACTACAGAAAACGAAACTGGTCAGACATAAAAACTGAGTAAAATTATTTACAAGAGATAGTCAATTCAGAACCACTTAAATCAGATTATTTAGATCACACTACAACAGGAGTCGGGAGATAATATGATTAGATTAGTCATTAAAAAAAGAAAAAAGAAAAAAAAAAGGTGGTGGGGTAAGAAAGAATGGACTCATATATCTCATCAGATCAAACTGCAATAACGTATTGTGACAAGTGTAACTATACAACGTAGCGGTGCCCTATCAATAAAAACAGCCAATTTATAGACATTTGGAAATCTAATCCCGCGGCCAACTGGCGTAGATACAAGATGTCACCATATACAACGACAAAGTGCTGTCAACTTCTCCATGATATCCTGACAAGCCAACCAAAACAACTTGTAGCAAAGGTTCAGGAGCTCACAAAGGATATGAACTGCATCATTGCATCAGATTTACCAAAACTTCTCTCCTGATTCAAATAAGAGATCCCTCCGAGCAAAACAATGGTTTTCAAGTATATGGAACTCATGTATCTGTGCCAAGCACTCCGCTCTAACTAACTCAAACAGAACTCTCAAAAGAAACCTGGATATGAGCAAGATGCCGAGGTTTTGGGCTTGAGGCAGTAGCAAGTCCTTGAAGCATTTTCACGACGTCAGTAGCATCTTCAAGATAATACTTAGCCTTGCTTGGTTTTCGGCCAACAGTGCAAGCAAATATCTCCGGAGCTGCAGGCAAGGATGGACTAGAGACTGTGCTTAATATGCTCTCAAACATATCTTCATCAGATCTATCATCTCCAATGCACATCACAAAATCCGGGGGTTTCCCACTATTGACCATTCTCAGAAGAACCTTTTCAGCAACCAACCCTTTGCTCACTCCCTGTGCATGTCACAACACTTTGATGAGAATTTTCACTCCAGATTCATGTGTAGAAAAACAAGAAAAAGGCGCAGGAATCAAACATACCTGGGGCTTAACTTCCACAATATGCTGGCCCCTGTTAACAACTGCAGGTTCATTAGCAAGTACACTTTCCAGATGATCCAACAACTCCTTGGCTTGACAAGATCCAAAGTCAGGGTCTGCATCTTGATGGTGCCATACCAGAGCACTCTCTTTAACCTCCATGTTAGAGCCATCAGTTGCTTCTGTATACAATCTCATCACAGGATCCACAATATTTTTCCAATCAAGATCAGCAGAAACTGGACTGGTTTCCCATTCAGAGGATCGATTCCACCTGCAACAAGAACCTCAGTTTCTTTAGAATAGCAATTCAAGAGTCCAACTGGACTTCAAAGCACATTAATAACATACCTTAAGAAGTATCCATGTTCGGCTGCTATTCCCAGCATCTCACATGGAGCAAACCACTCACTCAGAGAACTCCGCCCCCTCCCGCTTACAATAAATACATTGTTCTTGGGATCTTTGCAAAGAACATTCAGAACAGAGATGACTTCAGCACTGGGGGTTTTAATAATAGAAGTTTGGGGAACAACAGTACCGTCATAGTCCAGAAATATTGCTCTTCTGTCAGTTCTTCTGTATGCGGAGACAATGTGATCAATGGACAACTTCCTAAATCCAGGTGAAAGGGAAACAACTCTAAATCCCAGACCCAAGCCAATCCCCCAGCATCGTTTACTGTAATGACCTTGGCACGCTCTCTCTAAGTCCTGCATAAAGCTGCGAGCCCAATAAGCTACATCATGAGAGCTCACATACCTATAGTGTTTCTCATGCCGCAATTGCTTCTCAGAATTGCGCATGGTGATGGCTGATTCCAAGGCATCAGCCACAGCATCAATGTCCCAAGGGTTAACCCTGATTGCTCCACTCAAAGAAGGTGAGCAGCCAATGAATTCAGACACAACAAGCATGCTTGTCCTAGGAGAATCGGACTTTCTACCCATAGCTTCATCCATACATGGAGTACCCTGCCTACAAACAATATACTTGTAAGGTACCAAGTTCATACCGTCCCTCACAGCATTCACTATGCAACATTCTGCTACAGCATAATAGGCAGACTTCTCAAATCGTGGAACATGACGATCAATTAGAATCACTGGCTCATAATTAGGTGAACCATAAACCTCATTAATCCTTTCGGCAGTTAAATATGTTTCTCTCCTTGCTTCCTGGACATCTTTCCCTGAGCCCCTTGCAGGATTCACTATTTGAACCAGAACAATCTTGCCTTGCAGCTCTGGACGCTGCTGCAATAGCTGTTCGACAGCTAGAAGTTTCAGGCTGATGCCTTTAAATATGTCCATGTCATCAACACCAAGAATAACCTTTTTCCCCTTAAACTGTTCCTGAATTTCTTTAATTTTAGCAGATGTTGAGGGAAGATTCAGCACAGATTCGAGCCGACCCATATGTACACCTACAGGTAGAATTTTGATATAAACTGTGCGGCCAAAGTAATCAAGTCCAATGTGTCCACGCTTTGATTCATAGTCCAGGCCCAACATTCTACTGCAGCATGAGAGGAAGTGTCGTGCATAATCGAATGTGTGGAAACCAATTAGATCACAGTTTAGCAGTCCCCTCAAAATTTCATCCCGAACCGGCAAAGTTCGGTATATCTCTGATGATGGAAATGGGCTGTGGAGAAAGAATCCAAGCCGGACTCGATTGTACCGCTTCCTCAAAAATGTTGGGAGAACCATTAAGTGATAATCATGAACCCAAACAGAATCATCCTCGGGATTAAGTATTTCCATAACCTTGTCTGCAAATATTTTGTTTGCAGAAACATAGGCCTGCCAAAGCAAGCGGTCAAAGCGATCACCATGATCTGGGCACATAGGTAGCATATAATGAAAAAGAGGCCAAAGTTGTTGCTTACAGAACCCAAGATAAAACTTTTTCTGGAGGTCATGGGGTAGAAATGTAGGCACACAATTGAAATCCTCAAGCAGGGTTTGTGCAACCTCATCTTGTTCATTAGCATCTATTTCAACCTTAAGAGAACCCACATAAAGTACCTCTGTCTCGGGAGAGAAACCATCCGTCAATTGTAAATAAAGTGAATCCTTGTCCAAGCTGAAGCACCATTTGTCAGTTTCTGTATCTCTTTTGGCATGCAAAGGTAGCATATTTGCCACTATAATTTTCCTCTCACGACAAACATCTGAATCCCCATCATTACTGCCATAACCATCCACGTCAGAAATGACACCTGGAGCAGTCATCACCCGAGGAAGAACTCGGGGTGTATGAGGAACATCCAATAGGTCTCCAGAAGCCAAGTCTAAGAAGTTTATATAGGATCTTGATGCCATGAATGAATATTCAGAGAATCCTTCCTACTTAATCATCCAGAACACTTCCTAATGGAATCTTTTCAGCAGAGGTATCCAAAAACCTAGAGAGAGAGAGAGAGAAAAAAAAAAAAAAAAAAAAACCCAGATTTCCCACGTCAGTAAGTTGTTGACAATACAACTTCACAATCCACATAGAAATTTTAAATTCGTCCAAATATATCATATAAGCATAAAAAATAAATTAAAACATCTGTAATTTGATTGCACAAATGTAGTATCAGCATAACCATTCAGAATTTTCATAATTCCACTTACTAGAATAAATTCAAGCAACCACCATCCACCAATGTACTTCGAGAATTAGTTGAAAAACAAATGAATAGAAAAAAGGCACAATAAAAGTGGAATGTTCCCGAAAGAAACAATTTCAACACGGTCCAGCAAGGCAATGTTCAGAAAATCAGAATGGCATTTAACCGTATTTACCAACACCATACACAATTCAGCACAATAGAAGTTGAATATCATATCGAGAACTCATGAGTAAAATTTGAAGCCATCATGCCTGAAATATCTTGTTAAAAATGACGTCAGAGAGAGATGGCCCAGACCATATAATCGTCAGCCTAATCGTAATTTTCATATACATGCTAAAGCTAAAAATTAGAGAGCAGATATGGGCATGTGATGCCAAAAGAAGACTAGCTTTTTCAGGTGATTTCCTTCGTCCTTCCCATTTTCCTCCTCACCATCTGTCCAGATGTCTTAAACCAATCCACAAGGTACCACCCAGCTTAAGAAGTGTTCCCTTGAATTTAATAGGCTACCTGTATATGAACATCATAATAGGATGATACAACTAATCTGTAATTCCTTCAAGCGATTTCCTCCCTAGCTGTAATTCTATTTCTCCTGAATTCTCTTGCTCCAGTAATGGGCCACACTTTCAATTCACTTGATTAGATCTCAAATTTATCAAGGAGTATGAAAGAACAATATTGATCTCAAATTTATCAAGTTCAGACACATTACATGATTTCACGTCACTCTTGTAAACATTTTTTGAATTACCATACAATTTCCAAATTATTTGTGAAATTCCAAATTCATTGGTAGGGCTGCGACAAGGCAAGCTGATCGGCTTGGAGACCAACCCCGGTAAGCCCAACCTTTTCAACCTCAAGCTTTAACCCAATCCAAATCGACATTGAGCTGTACATAGGTATCGATGGCTATATTTTTTTGGAGTCAACTCCAAGCGAATTTTTCATTATGGTGGTGACTTCATTCTATAGCAATGCTTAAAGAAGCTAGCTAGCTTTATTCCATAGCCTATTGAATATGATCCAAAAATCCTATTAAAAAAAATTACCATGGTCTGAAGCATCACAATCTACTATTGTTATCACATACAATGTTCTACACAAATAATAAAAACTAGAAAATCCTGTTATCAACCACAATCATTCCAGTCAAACCAACATAATAGCATGCTTAGACGCTTATCCTGAGGGAGTTGCTGGACATTAACGTAGATAATTGTTTAGGCTCCTACCCCCACAAAATAATGAACCAGAATTTCCACCTTTCCACCACCTCTGAACGATGACAAAGATTATAAGTGAAGAAATCTAAAATTCACTTCTTGTAAAAATGACCTGAATAATAAAAAAAAATTTTAAAAAAAAAAATCCCTGGGAGGGGGAAAGAATCTTCTAAGGTTTATATTTTATTCATATTAATCTTGAATTTTATTTTTTTATTTTTTTGCACAAAATAAGGCTTTTTCTGAAGTTATCTTTAGTCAAGTATAGTTTTCACGGAAAGTATTTTCCGCCAAAACAGACAGAGCCTCGGAGACCAGTAGAGAACTCTGATAATTCATAAACCAAAACAGTAGAGTAATAACCAATAAGCGACGCGGACAGAACGCAGTTGACGATGAGAGCTATCCACTAAGACAAACCTCCTAGATCTCAGCGTCTCAGAAAAACACCCCAAGACTACGTTATGATACTGAAAATCCAAGGACCTTACCTGAAACAAATTCAATCCGATGTCATCCAAGCCTTTGCGACGCCCTAATCAAATAATTTCCTGCCAAAAGCATCGAAATTATACCCACAGAACTCCAAGAAACCAAACATATATCCAAATACACATCCGCGCACACAACTATATTGACATATGTATGTGAAAGCTTTTAAAAGAATCAACAAAATCACTCTAACCCCCGTTTGGTTGTCAAGAAAACAAAACGAAGCAAAACTCTTTTAACTCTCGTGCATATACAAATATGCATACATAAATACACATATTTATGTAATTTCCGATGAAACATCTGAGATCAGAACGTTCCATTTCTTTTTATTTTCCAACATTTTCTCAGCAACCAAACGAGGCGTAAAGGAAAATTCGTGGAAACTCATACCAAGTCAACCGTAGATCGGAGAAGAAGAAAACACGAGCTTCAAGGGTCAAGAATCCGAGCCTTTGAAAACCGGCGATCGGAGAGGGTGGAGCGGGTTGAAAAAACCGGCAACTTTTCGGTGAATGATGGCGGTGGGGTTTGGAACGAAGAAAGATCGAAATGTGAAAAATGAGAGTTTTATTATATTTCGGGGAGAGAGAAATTATAGACTGGGATAATTATAGTCTCGGATAAGCTTTACCTCAGTTTGGCTTTTTATTACACCTTCTTTGGGCTTTGGATTGCGTTTCCAATTTTCAACTCTGTCCGAAAATTACCAGAATATCCCTTTTTTTTTTTCTTTATCTGATTTGTCAACTGTTTGAAAAGACGCTGGTGTGGTGCCCCTTTCTTTATCTGGTGCTTCTCGGAAAGTATCAAAAGGGTTATTATTCTGGATTGGACAATTTTTTTTTTTCCCAAAATAAAATTAAACTTTTAAATTATTATTGGGTTGTAGCAATTTCTTTTGAGAAGCGAATGAATTTTAAAAAAATTTTAACTACGTAGTAAGGGTTTTTAAATTAAAAAAATATAAATTTTTTTTGCTTGTTTGTTATTTGCGGTTTGTTATCAGTTTAAAAATTTTTTTGAGTTCATTTGTTTGACTTCCTAACACTTCTCATTTCTTCTAACTTAATCTTTAAAAGTGTCGGTGCGTCCTTTAAGCATGTAAAAAGCACGTAAGTTTTTTTTAAAAAATAAGCTATTAAAAAAGCATGTGAGAACTAACTAAAAAACATGTGCTATTAAAAAAATATGTGTTTCTCTCATGCTAAGAGACACGAAACATTTAGAGAGTGGGATAAAATAATTTTCCTATAATCCAGTTTGTAAAAAATCTATGTCCAACAAAAAATATTTGAAATATTATATTTTTCATTATAACTGGCTTACAAGTTATTATGACAATGGATAACAAGTCAAATATATATATATATATATATATATATATATTAAGGGGAAAAATTCAATACTCATTCATTGATAAAATGTTGCGAGCAAGAGTTCTTACAATAGAACAAAAAGCTCTGAAAGCAAATCATAGCCGAAACTAAACTTACATACATCAACAACATATCAATCAACCATTACAAAACATTCGCTAACTCAGGACTACTCATCAGGTTTAAAAAGAGATCTACACAAAACAGACACCTTCTAATACATAAGTAGCGCTTATTCCTCGACCTTGAGAGTAAAAAACCCCCAAACTGAAACTCTTCCTTCTCGACCCGATAGTCAGGATATTGTTCATATCCACAACTCAAGGGTTTAGACCAAAGCAGCAACATGCAGATGAAAGAGAGGACAGAGCCTTATTACAAGCAAAAAACATAAAAGAAAAACATACAAGAAAATAAAAAGATAAAACGGAAATACAAGCAAACATAGGGAAAAAAAAAACTGAAATACATGGAAAAAAAAAAACTAAGTGGATAACGGCAGCCGAAAGAGAGCCAATCATGTACGAGTCAAATAATTAAAAGTATATGGTTGACAACTTAATTGTTAATTAATTAAGTTCAAAGTCATAATTTTTTATTAACCATTTTATTAATTATAGACCATCACGTCGATTTGTAAATGACTTTATAGTAAATGTTGTAGCCTTATATTTTTAATATTATTAAAAATACATACGAGAGTTATATGCTTCAAGGGGAAATGCCAATTTAGTACACAATTTGGAAAAAATATAATTACAACATAATTTGGAAGAAAACTTTATTCTTATAATATATATGTTTTAGAAAGAAAAGAAAAAATTCCTTCAAACTGGGTTGAAATTTTTTTCTCCAATCCAACCTATTAAATTGACATGTTTATTTAAAATCCATGTAATTCAGAAAAATACATGTAAACTTAATTTTATTTTAAAAAAAGGAAAAAGAAAACCTTAGTAGTCCCTATAATAATCCTATCATTTTCGGTCAAAGTAAGCTGCACATACCTAATATATTGGGTTTGATACCACTAACTTTTGGGGTTAAATTATGTTAAAGTTTCTGCGAAAATGTAGAAGATAAGCTTTGTTTTTTCGAAAGGGGCCCCCCCAGCCTGGGGCATCTTTTAATAGAAAGGTGGCCAGAAAATGTAAAGGCTGAGTGTAGGTGAGGTTGCATTAGTTTAGCCATTTCAGGAAAAACAAATGAACTCGTGGGCGTGATAAGGGTTGTTGGATACCTAATGCCTAGTAATTGAATAGCATTATCCTCCAATACCCATTTTTTTAATGTATTTTTTCATATGTTTATGTAATTTAATACTCAACAACCATGAGGTCAAATAGGGACAAGCAGAGATTAGGCCCTTTCAAGTTTTTTATTCTTCACCTGTTTTTTTTTTTATTTATAATTATTTATATTATTTTAATTGGGCCCTAGTTGGAATGAATTCATCTTTATCCATATAGTTAATGAAGGTGTTGGTATGTCTTATTTTATTCTTAACTGATAAGCGCACGACACGAAGATTCTAGCAAGATTATGCGCACTGCGCAGGCAATTTATGACCATTTGAATTTGTATGCTTTTGATAGTTCAAAACAATTAACCTTTCAAAAAATGAGTAATAATAAGATTAATATGTCCACATAAATTATTATGTCACATCAATGACTATGACAATAGTGCCTCCAACATTCCAATTTTCAATATTAAAAATTAATAATAATAATAATTTTTTTCTTTCTTATGGGGTTCACAATCCCCAATAATGTCCTCTTTTGTATGAATATTACGGAATTTAATGTAGTTATAAGAATGATAGCAAAGACCCTATCAAATAACGATAGCGTTGCCACTGCTAATATGACATGCCTACCACAAATCTTGAAAAAAAAAAAAAAAAGAAAGGGTTTACTAAGATCCTTTTAATTCTTAAGAATAACAATTTAATAAAAATTTACTAAGATTTAAAGGGATGCATTTTTTTTTTTTTGACCTGTCCGCATAGGAGGGGAGGGAGATTCAAACTAGTGACTTCTGCTTCATTAGGCGTGGTCCCAACCAATTGATCTACCTCTTGGTGACGATTTAAAGGGATGCCTTTAGAATGAAGTTTTGTTTGTAAAATTCAATCAAATGTATTTTGTGGGTGTGTGTTTTAGGAAATGTATAAAGTCTCTTGTAAATTAAAAATATTTATTTAATTCAGTTGCATGTTATTTATGACACTACTTGTACCTAGAAAACAAGAAAAATTAAACATTAAATGTAAAGGTCATCATTCTCATTCTCATTCTCATTCTCTTATTATTATTATTATTTTTTTAAAAAAATTAATAATAATTCCCATCATCCTCTTTCATGTGTTGGAAGGTGTGGTTTGTGGGATTGAACAACTCGCAAAAATATCATCCCTTAGAGCACTAGCAGTAAACTTTCTATCGCTCATTCCCTTCCTCATGTTTAGAAAAAAATTACAAAAAATTACTTACATTAGAAGCCATAAATATAACCAACATCAAAGAACATTTACAGTGTTTTTCAATGCATTAGGAAACACTGTAGATGCCCAATATATTATTAAATTATAAAAAACTGATTATCTCTTATCTCTCCTTCACATGTCCCAACAATTATCTCTCATATCTCATCTCTCATTGGCTGCAATGATAAAAAGAAATGGTATTTAATTCATATAGGAAAAAATAAGAGAATTGAGAAAAAAATGACTGAGAAGCTGCTACTGGTGTTCTTAGAAAAGTGAGGAAAAAATTGAGTGACAATTGGATACATTTTTGAACTATTGTGTTCTAATTTTAGTATAAGATTTGTTTTTCTCTTATTTATCTCTTTCACTAGTTTTTCATTTTGTTATATATAACAAAGTTTATAAAACACCTATTATTTTGATTTTGTTTAGTTTTCTAGGTATTAGTCCAATCTCTCATAAATTACAAAACCTAACCCTATATGTCATCTATTAATTAATATACACACTTTTTTTAAGGTTTATCGAAAGGACAAAGAATGCCAATATTGGGCATGAAATATGGATTATTATGGTGAGCAACTTCTTTTTCTTTCCCATTGTTTTTTCTTAAAGTTGAGTGCATTCCCGTGGTGTCTCATCAAGATAGTTATTTAATACTGGCCCTTTATTTTATGTATTTATTGACGCCGTACAATCCAATCCCACAACTATATATATATAAATAATATGAAGCTTAGCGTTTTCAGCCCTCAACAAATATTTCAACCTCATTCATCTTAACACGTTACTTTTTTTTTTTTTTTTTTTCTTTTGTCTTTTTCTAATCGAAGATTGGTAAAACAAAAACAATTAAATAAAGATTATGATAGAGGTTATAGAGAAGATAATGGAATATACCTTTCTTATTTGGGTTACTTTGGTACAAAAAAAGGAATATACCAATGCCATTGAAGAAGAAAAAAAAGGATTCATGGGCAGCTGATGAAAGTGGAAAAATAGTTGAATAGTTACAAGTGGAGAAGATGAGCTGTGCACTAGTAAATGACAGCTAGGTAAAGGTAAGATACGCCTTCAATTTTCCCAACAAAATTGTGAGCGATGGGGCTCTGTATCTCGGGGCAAGAGAGGGATCCAGACAGGACACCGCTCACCGCTGTCGAATGGATAAGAATTCAGCGTTATTTCACCACAAAATCAAATTGTTACCGTTGGCCATGCCTTTCTGAGTTCTGAGTTTTGAGTTTTTGTTATCTTCTTTGTTCCGACTCTGACGTGGAACGCACAAATAGTGTTTCAGCTTATTATGGCTCCCACGTGGCCCAATTGAAAGGAACCAATGAATCTTCCCAACTCCTGCGGTGTGTTTATCAATACCTTTTCTTTCTTTTTTTCGTTCTATCCCTGCGAGTTAGAGGGCCACCAACCATGCACTGGATTTTCCTCTTTTTTTTTTGGGTCAAAGCTTATCCGGATCTCTGGATGGAATAGTCCAAATACCTCATCTAAAACAAAAATAAAAAATGTAAGAAAGACCGAATCCGTGCCAAACTTCTTGACGATGAAAATGACAAACTTGTTCCCATAATGTAATGTTTCATATGAAAGAGTAGATATATATATACCTGTTTTAATTGGCTTATATATTTATTTTTTATAAGTGATTGACATTGTAAATTATTTAAAATATGTTATGGCAATTAACTTGAAACAGTAGTATGATGAATAAGTGTGGTGTATAGCATTATTCCATAAGAAATGTTATATACCACGAAAACAATGTTACATATTGAAGAAAATCGTGAGTTTAATTCATTTTATAAAATTGGTTTTATACGAGATAATTGCTAATTCCTTATAAATATATTCAAGTTCTTGTCTATGGGTAATGTGAGATTATTTCTTAACACCCTCTTTCAGGTACAAGCCATTATTTTTTATGGTCCTTGTTATGGGGTAAGTAGTGTGGGCTCCTTTCATCCTATAGTAGGCTCTGATACCATGAAGAAATTTGTATGCCTAGCTCATCTCATAAGACTGATTCTATAAGATATAGTTGTCAATTCCTTATAAATATGCTCAAGGTATTGTTCACATGCAATGTATGATTACCAATTATTTCAAAAGCTTAAGGTTAAGAAAATGTAAATTTAATCACTTAATTAAGGTTGCACAAGCGGTTACGGTTAGCGGTTATTGGCTATAACTGCTAACCGCAACTACCTTGGGCAGTTATCGATTTTTAATAACCACAATTGCAATTGCCAAGGCAGTTAGTGGTTATTCAACCTAATAATCGGCAGTTTTATAACAGCTTTTTTTATATGAGCATTTGGGCTTTTTAAGTATTTTAGGCTATCATTGGGCTTTTTTTTTTTTTTTTTTTTTTTGGGGCTTATTTTAAGTGTTTTTGGCCAAAGTGTTACCAAAAAAATGAAAAGAAAATGCTATTTTTTCGGCCATGAAATGTTTTTGAATAAAGCTTAGCCCAAAACATCACATACCACATTATATTTCACATACATACAGTCATGCATGGCCAAAACGACACCGTTTTGGATATTATGTTATATTATATATATAAGGGTATGCGATTAGCAGTTATTAACTGATTTTTCCTACCCTTAAAATCGTTAATGGCAACCGTCCTATGCGGTTAGCGGATATAATCACCCCGTTTGAACACCCCTACACTTAATCATTATTTTAATACATATTACACTCTCATTTCATTATGTGGTATGAAAAATAATTCAGAGGTTGTCGGGGTAGGCCAAAATAACAATTTAATCTATGTAGTCAAATTATGTCAAAATAATTGACGAATTCCGTTAGTGTACCATATCCCCAATAAAATGATGATACATGTCACTCTTAATAAACAAAATATATTTCTATTTTAAAATTTTAAAAAATAAAAAAGAAAGGGGTTGGCTGCCACCCCTAACCAGATATGGGCTTGGTGATAATCTTAACAATCTGAGCTGTATTTTTCTGTGTATTCGCTGGGATATGTCGGCAGCATTTGAGAGAAAACCCAATTAAGTGCAAGGAACAATGGATGAGGCAGGACAGTATGGTAATTAAGCGAAGAGAGAAAGATGAATTTTGGAGGGATGCAGTTGAGTTGCCGGTGTGTGGAAAAAGTTGGTGTGGTGAGAGGTTGATTGAGTGAAGAAAATGTAATTATTTATATATGAAGAATTATACTTAAGACTCCGCAGCTCATCACAGAATGCATGCTCATGAAGCTCAAGAAAGATCATACTTCAGCTTGCATATCTGCAATTGCAGCACACTGTTATGGCTCAGTATATATATATATATGAAAAAAATTTATTTTACACCTTAAAATTTTATGAGTTTTTTAATTTGAATCCAAAAGTTTAAAAATTGGCAATGTACGCCCCTAATGTTTCAAAAATTTTCCATTTAAACTTTCTGTTACTAATTTTTGTCAAATTATACAGAAATCTATTAAATTACGTAATTACCCTCAGGTTTTTTTTTTTTTTTTTTAAAAAAAAATTTCGTCCAATTTAATGGAAATTAGTAACAAAAGGTTTAAATTAAAAAATTTTGAAACATTAGAGGGGTACATTACCAATTTTTAAACTTTGGAATTCAAATTAAAAAATACTTGAAACTTCAGGGAGTAAAGTGGATATATATATATATATATATATATATATGATCATTTTGGTGTAAGATATCGATGGGGTTTTGTTCCCATTGGAGGAGGGGACGAATACAATTATTTTTTAAAATTTTTTTTAATTATATATTTAAAAATATTTTTTTATCAAGAGTGTCAAATATTATCATTTTATTGGTGTTAATGTGGTACACTAATAGAACCAATCAAGTATTTTGATCAAATTTGATTATAGGAATTACATTGTTATTTTAGCTTACTCCGAGACCTCTGAATTATTTTTTATATCACATGGAGGGATTTGTAATTTATTTATTTATTGCAAATGCATTAAACGGAACAACAAATTACAACAAAGGGTCGAGTAACCCAAACAAAAAGCCTCTAAACTATCGTAACAGGACAAGTAAATAAAAATTAAAAGACAATACAACAAATAAATGATGCGAGTGTATAATTTCTTGGTACAAAAACCAAGAGAATGGACGGCCAAAAAAGGCGGTTATGTATGATGGTCAAAGAAGGTATAACCAAATAGGTTAGGAAAAAGCACAATTTCTAATTTAGACCAATTAAAAGGTTTTTAGGCTTATGGAATAAATTGATAACTTTTGAATCTTACCGTTCAATAGAAGTCTAAAGCGGAATAGTTTTCCCTTTAGCCTTTTTTTAACACCCAAAAAATTGCAAAATCAACCATAATTTATCAGTTGAAGTTTAAATGTAACCCTGATTATTTCATTATTAATAGTCCTCTAAATTTAATCAAATTGCAGGGTCAGGAAAAATCACTACCAGTAATGGCATGGGAGTGATTCGATGGAACAGAGGGCCTTGTTTTCTATCGACACTCCCAAAAAGTGGATAAAATCAACGGGGACAAGGATTTCACTTTCTCTTCCTCCCACCATTTTCCTCGTCCCAACGACCTCCCCAGTACGGAGTGCGTTTAACACGTGTACCACTTTCTCGTTTCACCACACGACGTCCTGATGCGTGGGCCCATTCGCGTCCACGTCAGAGAGCCCCGACAGCTAATGACGGTGAGCCGTAGCTCGCAGCACGTGGTTATCACGTGAGAGAGAAAATATGTTGGATAAACTCTATCAATTCACAGGAGAAAGACCGGCCAGTGGGTCCCAGGTTTATCTTTTTGCCGCGTTCGCCGGGGTTGTGAATAGAGCAATTGGTGAATTGGGGTTCGTTCTTATCCAAAAGCAATGAGTGGGACCCACATACCTAATAGAATGTTCCAAACGTATCTTTCACGGTGTGATATTTGTTTGGTTAGTCAATGGGGCACGCTTCTCTACCAATCACAACGCTCCACAAATTTAATAAAAAATATAAAAAACATGAATAATGCTAAAAGAACAATTAGAGTCTTTATTGTATCTTTTCAATGTGACTTAATTTTTAAAATTATTAAATTTTAATTTATTGGTAATTTTAAAAATTTTATAACATTTATGAGGATATTAAAAAAAAAAAAAAACTCTAATCATCTTTCTAGCATTATTAAAAAAGAAAAGAAAAAGTAAAGTCCACTTAATCCTCTCAAACTACTATCCAAATGACAATTTACCTCTCAAAGTATTAATTTTGATAATTTACCCCCCAAACTACCAAAACAATAACAATGTACCACTAATTTTAATAAAATGATGAAATTACCCTTACTAAAATAAAACAAAATACTAAAATTTATTTATTTATTTTCAAATTTTAAGTATATTTTTGTCTTATTGAAAATTATATAGGGGTACTTTCATTATTTTGCGAGCATTGAGGAATACATTGTTATTATTTTAATAGTTTTATAGGTAAATTGTCGTAATTGATAGTTTGAGAGGTATATTATTATTGTGGTGGTAGTTTGAAGGAGTTAAATGGACTTAAAAACAAACAAAAACAAAAAAAACTAGCAAAATGCTAAATAGTAAATACTGCACACCAATGAAAATCAAAAGATTAATAAATATTACTACAATAATTTAATAAAATAAAATTGTAGTATTTAGCATTTATTCCTTAATAATGAATAGAGTTGAAAGTTTGTGATCCATCCGAATGAAGAATGAGGAGGTGGGGATCTATGTGTCATTGACTCATTGATAACGTGTCCAAGCCAACCTCTTGTGCCAAAATGGAGAATGGGCATTGCTAAATAGGAATATTCTTTTCAGTGCCTTAAACGACTGGATTGAGATTCTTCAAATTTCAAAATTCAAACCATTCTGTCAAACTAAATAATCTAAATCTAACCATCTAAGCAATAAAAATTAATGGGTGGTCGACTATCCGACTGGGTGTCAACCACACTCAAAACGTGAGAAGTTAAAAGCCCTCTTATGAGTGATTGGTTCATTTTAATTACACATGATATAGGATTGTTGACCACTCTTAGAATCATTCCAAGTTTAAATGAACTGAAAAAATATTTAGTTAATTATTTTGGAAGAGTATTTTTATACCCTAAAAAAATGAAAAGACACAAATATTACTCACATCAAATGAACTGGAGATGATCTTAGTCCATCAAATGGTAATACAATGGTTGATCGCTCCTTAATGAAGTGGTTGGGTCACTCTAAAAAAATCGTTCCACATCTGATGAGTGGATTGTCAATATTGAATGAATGGACTATAAAAATATTTATAGGTGTTAAGTTCAACCGTGATTCATTGTTAGATTATACTGAGTAATTACATGTAATTTAAATTGTAAATTAACTAGTTATTTAGAGTAACATTATAAATGTGAGTAACGCTTTTCGTAAGTCATTAACGTAGCTGACCAGTGACCACCTCATAGGGTAGTCTAGTCATCCCTTTACTTACTTTGCTCCTTGTTTTCTCCTTAAAGGTTTGCATGGTCAAATCTATACCATTTATTCTGAATGAGCAACCTGGGTCCTATGAATTGCAGAAACCTCAATCCTATGTGGTTGTACCATGTGCATACATTTCAATCACACCTCACATACAAATGATATTACCATGCCTAATAATTACATTTTTGTAAGGTGAAGCTTTCAGACTTTTATTAAAAATAACAGTGAAACAAATTGCTCAGCAAGTACAATATCATAGATAAATACATCATAATCTTTCATCTAAACTTGCTACAAAAATGGCTGCATTCGCTAAGCAATGAGCTACAAAGTATGCTTCCCCCTTTGACATGCCCCACACACTATGATTGAAAATTATTTAGCAGTGTCTTTGCATCATCAATTAATTGCCTGTATCAGCTCCAACAACGTCCTTCGTTCCACGATGCATGTTCTACTTCTAGTGCATCTCGCTCAATTATGTCATGTTGAAGAACCAAATTTCTACTGAGCTCCACTACTTGCCAAGTTGCAAAAGCCAAAAGCTTCGGCTACTGTTGGGCTAAATATATAAGGTTCTGAGTAACGAATAAATGTCAACACATTTCCCTTATATTATCTAATGATTGCACCCACTCCCATTTTCTCTTTTGATTTGTCTACTTTCTTGCCCCAATTCACCTCTATCTCTCTACAAGGAGGTCATTTCCATTTTGGAGTCACCATAGCTCGATTTTGTTCGATATGATATTATGATTCCTCATACTTTGTTGAAAACCCTTCCATTGATTCAAAAGACTATTGTATTCCCTGTAAACCCAAATTCTTCTTGTTATTGTATCCACCAACTCAAATTTCTCTCCATTAGCCCATTTATGACGTGTCATATTTATTTTATATTATTATTATTTTTTGAGCAGAAAGGATAGACCGAGAAAACAAATTGTGGCTATCCCACCTGAGTGTAACCATAGTAACACCTACTTGCTGGGAGTTGCATAGGAAATGCTTAGACGGTAGGAGCCACAAGCGCTTCCTCAAGTTCAACTGAACCATAGCCTGACCCAACCCTACCAGGACATCAATAAAAATCTAAGGTAACTAATACTAATCAAGCATACGTGAGAATTCTCATTTTAATTGCCTTCACCAACATTTAATTATTTTATATATTATTAAATGTTGGTGAATGCAACCAAAATGAGAATAACACAGGTTCAATAATACATGATTAATTAATGTCATTGCTTCTCATACACAAAACTGTTGCCTTCGTCCATGGAATGGATCAATCAAAATAACGAAGATGGATTCTTGGATATCCCTTTGGCCATGAATCTTCAGTTACCATGTTTATTAAATCGCTCCTTAAGTTTAAATTTATATGCTTCGAACTATTATTAAATAATATTGATGTGAATTACAAGTATAAAATGAAAGTGGCAGAACCACCTCAATGAGCTTTAAGTAATTTAACCACCCGTGTAGCCGCTTTGGAGTGCCCGAAACTCCATTGATGGTGGTTTCGGCGACCATATTTGTTCCATTGACTTTATTTTAAATGCAAAATATATGTAAAGTGCGGATTGCCGTGGTCGGCTAATTTGACATGGGGATGGTTGGATCCCTTTGTCCACTTGATTAGGAAACTAATTATATAATACTTTTGATTTGGGAAGTGGAGAAAAGAAGTAATACATTGGCGACCAAATGCAGATCTCACTGCCCCTTGAGCTGCCTGTAGATGAAAGGAAAGGGGAGAGAGAGAGAGAGAGAGCAATAAAGAGAGATAATTCATTTTTTTGGGTGCTGTGGGCGGCACTAAGCAAAAAAGGCATTACAAGAAACACTGTATTCTTCCACAAAACTACAATGCACTGAATGCAACTACTTTAATTTTATCAGGCTCGATGCTTTGCCTTTTCAAGTTTCTTCTCTGTACTTTGTTTTTTTCTTCTTCACAAAACAAAAAAAAAATTAGCAAATGGAAACCTGGTGTTATATGTTAAAGTCATGTGTACGAGTTCCGATTTAGGTGATACTTGTGGTTTGTGCTAGATTAGGAGTATTTGGGATTTATTATGTAGAAGTGGGTTGAAAGGAAACAATTCAAATTTTATGGTGTTATACCTTAAAGTCTTGTGTTCGAGTTCCAATTTAGGTGATACTTGTGGTTTGTTAGCGATTAGGGGTATTCGGGGTTTATTCTGTAGAAGTGCGTTAAAAGAAAACAATCAAAATATCAAAAAACAGTTTTTACCTTTTATGTTATATTTAAGCACTTTTCTTGTTTTTAAATATAAGAAGAAGAAAAAAACACTCACAAAACACATTAATAAACATACCCGGCATATTTCTTTATGTTTTTTTGGAGTTTGGTGGAAGAAAAGAACTTGCAATACTAACTCAATTTGAATTTAGACATTGGTTTGATTGGATTGAATAGCTTTTTAAATGACTTTTAATCATTTGCTTTTCTTATTGTTGAAAGATTTATGAATATGGTATAATTGGTTAAATCATATATCAGATGATAGTGAGAGAAATAAATGATTGATGTGATATTATTGGATTTAAACCCATTAACTTAAACTTTTAGATTAATTAAAGTAATATTTTTAATTTATTGTATTAAGGTGTTAATTAAGCTTAAGTTAACTCTCGTTAATCACAAGTAATTATGATGTGTTAATTCTCAACTTTTCACCATTTTGTTTTTTGGTTTTTTCTTCTTCTCTCTCTCTTTCAAGAATTTGATAAATGAAGAGAGCCAGGTCCAATTATTAAAAAAATTAAGAAAGAAAGATAGAAAGGAAGGGAGATCAGAAACTTCGCTGCAAAACTTGAGTTTAGAAAAATGTTTTTCATTAGTCAAATGTTTCTGGTTGAAGCAATCATGTGCATTATTTTCAAATGAAATCTATGACACCCGCAAAGTTGAGAATGTTTTTTTGATGATTATGTGGATTCTTTTCTTGGCTTGAGGAGAAAAGAAACATATTATGGATTTATGGTACACGTTGCTATACCACAACTTCGCCCTACCTTAAGATATCAACAGGCCCACTAATTTCTTCTGTGGGCCTCTGGCTCTGGGCCTTCAAGGCTTTATACTATCATTGGCTCAAAAGAGAGCTTTTTGACTTATGAGAGGAAGCCCATAATGCCGTTTCGCTAAGGCCATCATAGTTGATAGGCCGTACAAAAAGTTAGCATTTTCATTTCTTTGCCTTTTGGAAATGTTATTAGCAAAATGAAAACTATCGCTCCATTTGAAAAGCACCTTCATGTATTTCTTGCTATAAGACGATGGAATGTGGGTCAACAGGAAGGACTTCAAGGCGGTTCCATATTTCACAAAGCCGAAAAAGAACGAAAAATAAGGTTTGGGGTGGCCAAGACCTGTGCCGTGCAAAATGACTGAACTGTGTGTAATGTGTAAGGTCTTTTCATTCACCATACAAAGGTGGTGGTCTTTCACTGTTGCATATGATTACAACATGTACATGACAAAATATGATTCTAAGGAAGTATGATCAAACATGGTAGACCATCCCCACCTCCAAAGTAGACGCATGGGGTAGAGTGAATGCGTAAGTGGTTGTCCGGCTATTCCGCCGAAGGAATTCATAGCCATAGTTGATTACAAGCTTCTTCAGCATGCTAGAGCCTTGCTTTGCTTTCATGTGTGAGTGCCCCAGTATGTAAGCTATCCCAGATTCCCTAGCTTCCATCAGCTCCTGCAATTCCTCCCTTGCAATTGTGTCTATCTTCGGGCTCTCAGGCACGAGAAACCTTACCCTTTTTCTTGATCGGATCATGGGTGGCGACTTTATCTCTCTAAGTTCTGATGTGCCTACTGACTCTGCATTGCTAATATCGTCCTCGTCAATTTGAATTCCATTTGCATGGGTAGAACAGGTCCCAACCACAGTCATTTTGTCGTCATCCTTCCGTAAATCTTCAATTGCTCCGCTTAAATCTTCAATTGTTCGATCGGCTCCAATGCTCCCGAAGCGTATGAATTCTGCTATACTACATACAAGATCCTTCTCAAACTCAACATCATCCTTGTGAACGTCACGATATCCATATCGTACGATGCACCTGTAGAGCCTGTACTCCCTGGGGCCAATGTGCCCAATTAGAAACCGTTCCTTAGGTTTAACATGTGGGACTTGGACATATTTGATGCAGAGAAACACTAGGACCTGGTGGAAGGCAGGAAGGTTGGTGACAAAGTGCGAAAAGATTGCCGGGATTCCAGAGACAAGCTCAGTATGTATGAGGCCAATGCCTTGGACTCGTACGATGCCTAGGCTGGGACCCAGGCTGAGTAGCCAGTCGACAGAGACCTTGTTTTGCACATCAAACTCGTACTTCTTGAGTGTGCCATAGTGCCAAACATGCATGACGATCATGAAGATTAATGAAAGGGCAACAGGGACCCAGGCTCCTTCGAGGAACTTGATGAGCGCAGCCGAGAAGTAGAGAGCTTCGATTGTTCCAAAAAAGAATATGAAGCAAATTGCAAGAAAGACACTCTGATGCCAGCACAGGACGATAACAAGAGACATTAGGCAGGTGGTGACTAACATGACGGTGATAACTGCCAAACCTGTTCCGTGGAAAGCATCAGGGTAAGGGTGTCAGCTGAAAGAAGCAAAAGACAAGGCGGAATACCAAACATTATTCCAAACAAAGCACAATTGCTCTTTTGACAATCTTGAAAAATATTAATGAAAAATCTCAGAATTTTTTATTCTAAATGCTGGGATAGTGAAATTCATTTCCATATAAGCCAATCCTCTGGGAAAACCTTTTCTAGAAAAGGATATATGCTGAGTTCAACTTACAATTATTGTCATACCTGATGCATTACCCATGCGCTTTGTGTCTCTGAAACCAATAGTAACAGCCATGCATAACAGCATCAAGATCCAGTTGACCTCAGGTATATAAATCTGACCATGGACTTTGGATGATGTGTGAACTATTTTCACTTTTGGGAAGCAATTCAGAGCAGAGCATTGTTTAATGATCGAGAAAGTTCCAGTGATGATGGCCTGGCTTCCCACCACTGCAGCAAGTATGGCTATTACTAGAACAGGAATTCTTAACTTCCCTGGAAGAATAAGCATGGGGTATTTCTTATTAGCTGAGAACCTGCCTGTAATCCAAATTATATACCTTCATGGAGAACAAGTGAGAAGGTACCTACCGGGTACAGACACATAAAATCCAAAATGGTAATCCTTCTCACTAAAATGATGCTTAGATAGATAGGCTGCTTGCCCCATATATGCAAGAACCAAAGCTGGATAAACCACAGACGTGAAAGCAATCTACAGAAATGTAAATATCCATTAGAAATGCAGGTGTTCACGAAATGGCATTAGCCAGAATATAGAAAAGGAAAGTTTATTCATTTGTCACAATTGAAGCTCATGCTCTCTATCTTTTCTCCAAAGCCTCAAAAGTTACCACCAAACGCACAAGACCACAGGGGCAGTGTATTCAGCTATTAACATTAATTAGGATATGACACTTGAGAACCATTAGATATATTCTAAACAAGTCATAATCTTAGCATATTAAAAGATACCTATTTGTACTTGAATTGTAACATGAACTCTCTCTTGGGAAAAAAGAACTAACAGCATTTTCCTTGAATGGTTGAAGCCACCACAAAGCAAAAGAAACTTATAAAGGGAAAAAAAAAATGGGTATGTCAAGAATGTTATGGTTGAATCAGACAGCATTTGAGTAACATAAACATGAGCGTTTACAAGGTGGGGGGAAAAAAAAAAGGAGGAAAATTCTGGTTCCTTTTTTCTAATTCAAATTGTTTCATTAGCTTAAAATTCTTGTGTCAGGAGATGTATAGATGGGATCCAGATGCATTGAAAACCGCCAACTATCAGATCCCTATCAGACCAGTAGCTCATTTTTTACAATAATTAGAAACAATTAACTTCAACTTTGACAAGTTGTTTTCAGCAAGGAAATTTTCATGAAATCTTCCACATAACACGTATACATCATCACCTATAGGTTTCTTACATACTCACAGTCTGATAAATACTTTAGGGTGCTAATGGCAGGTATGAATTGGGTTTAAATCCTAATAGTGTAAACAATGAACCCAAAGCCACCAAAATGACCTATGTGGTTCAAAATCAGATTTTTTCAACCACTAGTAAAAATTGGTAAAACAAAATTCTCCGGTAGACAGGTTCCACATTGACATCCAAAGCTATAAAACATATTCAATATATTCTTAGGTTATAACACAGTGCAAGATACGTGACAGAACAAGAGTGAATCAAGATTAGCTTCATCATAGGTATTGAATGGTGGAGAGCTGCATTGAACTAAAGGATTTTAGCATCAGAAAATTGTTCCATATACCAAATATACACCAGCCAGATACTAACATGGCTAACCAATATGTCCTTAAGTTATAAAGCACCTCCTTTCCAGCACAATTATGATGAAAACGCTACAAGGAGATGAGCCATGAAATTTGAACTGTCTCAATCAGATAATGAGCATAAGCTAAAAAAGGGGTTATGCTACTGTACAAGGTCCAGTCATTCAAATAATAAGCCATGCTAAGTTAATTTGGTAAAGAAACCTTGGTAGAATTTATAAAATTGAGTTGTTAAATGATATACCTTGATTGACAATTGTGAAAAATGTCCAAGATCAGCAAACATGGCTTCTGAACCTGGAAAAGTGAAAATGGGTATGAGGGAAAGAAACAAATTATTTTGCTTGTAATGGCGCACTAGAATCAAGGTTAACCACCAGAAGTTCATGCTTACCTGTTATGCACAACAGAATTCCACCCAAGGACATCCAACCTCCTCTTTGAGTTTTCCTCAAAAATTGATACATGTAATATGGAGAAAGCGCTTGATATACATGCGGATTCCACCGAAATATATTGTATATACCAATGGCACTAATGCACAATAGCCATGTCAATACTATAGGAGCAAACAAGAAGCCAACCCTGTGGGTGCCATAATGTTGAAGGGCAAACAAGCATATCAGTATGAGGCATGCAACTGGAACTTCTATATCTGCAAAAATTATCAAACTTTCAGGAGGAAAGAAGGATACAGTGGCATGTCTTTCAGAGTAAAGGGAGACCAAGTAAGAGCTGCAAAATTTAACTGGTAATGCAACCCGTTACATAAAAAAACAGGCAAGTTAGAAACCAACAATGAAGCAAAAACTCTCATTTTCTATCCTGTGAGCAAGCTTCTGATTTTTCAAATCCAGAGATTTTGAATTGACAAAGAAGAAATGTTGGTCCATTCAGCACCAAAGGAGAACCATATGTGGTTTTAAAAAAAATAAAAAAAATAAAGTAGAACTGCAGTTCTTGACATTCAAGTAGTAGTGGTGGCCATGCTAGTAGAAGTGGTATGACAACAAGAACTACCCTCCTTATCATTTTGAACCTTGAAATTGATCCATTACGAACCATGGACGGTATTTGCATCATAAGTGTTTTGACATTTCAATGGTGATTTGCACTGATATCTTTAAAAAAAAAAGAAAAAAAGGAAAGAATCTTTTCTATTATCGTTTTGCTTGTTTCAAATATATACATCATCTTATTTCACTTTAACAAGAAGTAATACACATAGTAGTTGCAGCAATATTCAGACCAAAATTCAGAATCTCTCCAAAAGACCGGTTTTCCCCTACCTCAAACCGTGGTTGTGGTGTTTAAACAAGCCGAGCGATTACCAAATCTCAACTATAAGCCCAGAGACGACCAAATTTCAAATAAGTTGGCATATCAGCACTCAATAGGGTATTGACAAAAAAATTGATACTAAGGTGTGTCACCACAAAGTTCACTAGGCTTCATATCAACCCTTCTTTGTGTATTGGGATTCTACTGGCCCTACTCCTAGATTATGTAGCCACTAAAACTCCGCCTTACACCAAACCAAGCTCATGGTGGACGTGATCTACCTGCCACAAGTATAAACCCAACCAGACGCTATATGACAGCTAAAAGAGGCTGTCAAGGAGACAAAACTGAAAATATTATTTTAACAGGTTTAGGCATGCATGGGACTAATTTCTGAAGAATGAAATCTCTTGGGAACTTCCTCTTCCCTATTGTTAACAGTGACTATACCATAGTAATTGTAGTCAATCAAAGATCTTATATTGCAGGTTTTAGTGACATAAATAGGATGAGCATAGAAATGAGAAAGATCTCTAAAGCAAGCAGCCTGAGGAGGTATGAAGATAACTTCTTTTGTTTCAAAATTATTGTCACACAGACACACACTCTCATTGTCCACTTAAAAAGAGTATTTTTTTGGGGATTTACTCAAAATAGTGAAATAGGTATTTAATTTATCCACTATTGCCACTTGCCTAAATTGCTTTAAAATAAGCCAAACCATTTGAATCACCGCAATGACCTACTGCTTGAGATATTAAAGGTCTCACCATGTGCTACCTAACCAGTTTTCAACTTTTTATTCATAAATTTATGCGTTCTTTATAAACCCCAACTCCCAAGGGAGATACGCAAGATTACGAGTTATACTGTAATGATTGAGATATGATTTCATACATATGAGATATAAAACCATCCACAATTAATTGGGTTTTGCTTTGGTTACACCCCCTCCCTTCAAAAGGGAAGAAATTTCAAGAGAACAGGAAATTGAGAGAGAAAGAGAAAGAACTAGACTGCTCTATCCATGCCAGTCAGTTTAGCATTATCTGGACATAGTTTCGCAACCTAAATCAACAATTACGCTGCGGAGTCACAACACAGTGTGACAATGAGGAGTATAAGTAAGAGCAATTCCCAGGAAATAGAAAAGAAAGGAAAAGATAATGATTGTTATGGAAACAATAGCATCTATTATAAGAACAGTAATGTTGCATTATGGAAATTCAGAAAAATCTGCGCAACAGGTCAGCCTTAAAACCTGAAAGTTTTAGTAGATTTTGGAGGAGTTGAACGAAACAACAGGAACTGAAAATTGACTCTGTTGAAATCCACCAGTTTGAATGAAAAGAGATTCAAGTAAGAAATAATTTTCCCTCAAAATGATTAAAGGAGAAAACCATCCAAAAGCTATTCAACCATCATAACAGGACTTAACAAACAACTCTTAGTCAAAAAAAACCTGAGACAAAGCCAAGAATCTTACATTTGTGATGTTCTTTTGACATCGAAAGCTCGAGACCAGAAACCGCAGAGAAAACTGTACCAATCAAAACAATCCAGTTACTTACAAACACTCAAAATTTCCAAATTTAATTCAAAGCCCAGAAGAACAAGAGCTCATATGATTTACCAGAAATAGCCGGTGTGAGCACACCATCGCCAATCACCATGCAAGTACCAATCAAAGCCAGAATAAGCAGAACTCTCTGCAAAACCCTGTGCCTCTCCAACGCAGACTTCAGCCTCGACCCAAAACCGGTCTTTGGGTCCAAACTAATTCTGCCATTCTTGTACTCTGACAGCTCCTCGTCTGCCATCTGGCAATTGGGCAGTGAACTCACTCGAGCGTGTCGACATAGCAACGAGTATAGCGCAAATGTGCCTCCCTCGCCATTATCGTTAGCTTTGAGCACAATAAACACGTATTTCAGCAAAGGAACCAAAGTAAGGGTCCAGAAAACAAAGGAGAATACGCCAAAAATTTCTTCATTGGTTTCCGAGTGTTCAATATCTTCAGCGAACGTGTTTCTGTATACGTATAATGGTGAAGTGCTCAAATCTCCATAGACAACGCCAAGACTTTGATAAGCCAGAGTCAGCACTGTTTTCCATGACTCTCTCTGCAACCAAAAAACAATAATTTGATCATTACAAAAACTGAAGTGAGATTGACGAGAGAGAGAGAGAGAGAGAGAGAAATTAATGCACGTTCGTAGACACTCCCAGCTCACCTTAGCGTGGTTTTGATAAATCCCAGGTTCCAGATCCATGATGAGTGGTCTCAGAAATTCAGGGAAGGCATTTTTAGTGCGAATTTAAGAGATTCAAGGAAGACCCATTTGCCGAAAACGAAAATTTAAATTAATTAAGGAGGAACAAATATCCGATTGTTTAACAAAGGAGGCGACTTTCCTGATGAGCGATGGGTTGCAGAGATTGAAGAAAGCGATGTTTTTACTGCATATGGAAGGAGTTCAAGGGGACGACCCAGTCGTGAAAACTCTCTCCCCCCTAGTCTCGTGCTCTACGAAGCAAGTGAGATATACACCAAATTGTTTACTAATAAATTAAAATATTCGGAAAAAAATTATACTTCGTTTAATTGAAGTACCAAATGTGGATAGCAGGTGAACAACCATGACGATGGCGACATAAAAAGAACAAACACGAAAAGCCACACGGCCGATGTGAGTTAATGAATATTTTGCGTGAGAGTTCGAGAAAAAAAGTGAAAACTGAAAAGACAAAGATTGAGAGAGAGAGAGAGAGAGAGCAGAGTGTTTTGCAGTTGGTTTGGGGGGCGAGAGAGACGGGTGAAGTGGCGAAGTGATCCGAAATTTAGCAGGAAAAATAGGATTATGGACTTATAAAGTGTCATCAAAGTGCTTTTTTCTGCTTAAAATTTTGCATTATAAATTTATAAAATGGAAAATTTTGTTTTTCTTTTTACGTTCATGTTTTGTTTTGTTTTCATTTGGTTCGGTCTGGTCGGGAATTTTCAACGTTCGAACGAGTTTGACTCAATGTGTAGCTGTAATTAACTGTCCATGTTACCCATGTGCGATTAATCAGAACTAGCACTTTGGTCCGATTTAGTTTGCGGAATATATCCTTAAAATTGACTAGTTAATTCTAGGTATAACTATTCTTTTATTTGGTAACACACTATTATTGAGAATAGGTTATTCCTATGAATTACTAATTACATACACACAGAATTAGCTAAGCCATTAAAAAATAAGTGGCTTAGAGTAATTACTCCATCATTTCTAACCACACAAATTGAAGGGTATAAATTTCTTAATATTAGTTTTTTTTTTTTTTTACTAAATAACTACATTTATTTATCTATTTTTTTTTTTCTTTCGCATCCCGTGATATTTTATTACTTAGGCACTTGAAAAGTGTAACTGATAATATCTTTTATGACAAATATGTGCTCTTCAATTACTTTAATTAAATTCTCATCCTTGAATTTTTTAACAGCACATATGTTGTAATTTTAACTACAAACCGAATCCATGTTTTAGATTGTCAAAATTCATAATCATGATTAATTTTTTTTTTTTTTTTTTTCAAAAGAAAATGGAGACTTTTCTCTTCTTTCTTATTAGGAAAAGTCTAGGTTCCGGTCAAACTAATACTCAATTAATATCTTATTCAACTTTAAATTGCTACAATTTCAAACTATCAAAATATTATCAATATCTTTCAAAAACAAAAATACCAAATGAGATATATATATATCTCAAATGAGGGATAGCCAAACCACTTCTTGAGATTTAAATGGTAATTTGATCACTTACAAAATGGCAAAAAATAAAAAAACAAAGGTCATTGAACCACCCCCTGCCCAATGACTATGAGGGTGGTTCGGCCACTCCTAAGAGGCCATAGGAGGTGGTCTTGCCACCTTTTTTTTTTAAAAAAAAAAAAAATTTAGTTTTTAGTTTTGAATTTATATAAATTTTTTTGTCTTATTGAAAAAAAAAATATATATATATATATATATATATATAAACTCGTCTTGTCTTTTTACTAGTTTTAAGCGACATTGACAATTTGCTAACTTCTCCACTCCTAAGATTCTCGTAATTATGAATTTAAGTAGTTTTTACAATTTGTAAACCACAGAAGTTGACGGCAGGTCGGCAGGTGTAAATAATAATTTTACAGTACAAATGATTTCCCAAAGTCACGATTGTTAATTAATTTTTCATCCATAGCTTATTATGCATATGATATGAGTAATGCTCACACATACATACATGGATGGATGGACTCTCTCTCTCTCTCTCTCTCTCTCTCTATATATATATATATATATATATATATATTATTTTATAATGACTAGTTCAAAAATTGATTATATTTGTTATGTTAATATTGTGAAATAATTGTAGAATACAAATGCAATTTATAATCTTATGCATATATTGTGATTAAAATTAATTTAAAAGTATTATTTGATTACAAAAAGCAAGGAATATAATCCTCTCCATTTCCAATTAGGCAAAAAAGACGTTAACATTGGAACAAAATTGACCTCATCTTTTAAAATTGAGACAAGTTTTTGCCTAACGGGCTCCTCTCAATTTCAAATAAAATTAAAAACAATGGATTCTCTGACAAAAATAACTTATTGGATTCAAGATGAGTAGATATTCTTTTTAATTGTTTTATTTATTTATTTTTTATACATTATTTTGTAATTATTGCTAACATAGAGAAAATATAACAAAAATAAAAATATTCTTCTAAAAAAAACAAAAAATAAAAATAAATAAATTGTAGTGCATAGTACTGCATGGCCTAATATATGACGTAAGGAAAAAGCAAACGGACAAACCCTACTTGAAGGTGCCATTAAAATAATCAGAATCTTGGAACCTACTTGTTAAAAAGTTAACGTTACGATAACAAAATAAATTATTTAATAATAGTGCAAATTTTAACTAGTAATTTGATAATTATTAAATATTTAAATAATTTAATAAAATGTCAAATTTTAAGAGAAAACTACATTTTACCCTTATTAACTATAACGTCTTGGCACTTTTCTCTTATGAATTGTCAATTGTACTACTTTATTCTCATGAACTACTATTTTATGTCCAAAACCCCATTTCGTCAGTCAAAGCTGTTAACTCAGACAGTCAACCCGTCGCTTTGAGTCACTCTGACCCATAAATTACATCGCATTGTCACTTTGCCCCATGAATTACAATGTATTATTATTTTGACCGTCTGAATTAATAGCTTTGATTGACGGAATAAAATTTTAGGTACAAAATAGTAATTAATAGAGACAAAGTAGTGTAATTAACCGTCCATAAGATAAATTATCAAAATATTATAATTCATGAAGACAAAAGATAGTTTCTCCTTATAAATAATAATAATAATCCTTCCCAGTTAAGTGCGGTCGAGTTTCTTAATTAAATGCACATCGACGTCAATTGGAGACAGAGCGTGATAGTAATCCGGCAAAAAGATTTCTTGCACTACGAAAAAGACTAAAAAGCATCAAAAAGATTTTGGGTACTGTGATTGCAGTTGACTCCAAAATAAATTCTATAATTCGGTCCAATAAATTACAAAAGAATGTATAAAGAAAAAAAAAAAAAAAGAGTAAGGCTTGATACGAAGGTTGTCGGTTCATATAAAGTGGGAAAGTTGAGAATAAAGTAATAGAAAACGAGTAAGCAGCTATCAGGAATCAGGCTGATTAATTGTGAATAAGATGAAGTTGACTCAAAGGGCGCTATATAGTCTATAGAGTTATATATGTGATAGGCTATCAATGCTAATTATAATTAAGCATGGAGGTTAGTAGCCTTCGGACTATAAAGCAGGCGGCCATGCTTTTCCCGTTTCTCTTGTCTCTTTATGCTCGTATCTCGCAAATAATTATTCTCAACTACTCTATTATTATGTATTATATGGACAGTTAGATGCCGTGAAACATAATCTAAATTATTAAATTGTTTTTTGTTTTTTTATATCAGAGATATGGTAGATGTTGGTTGACTATTATTTTTAAATGGAATAAATAAAAATATTTAATTAAAATATGGTAAATTATAAATAAAGTTAAGTTCGAACTTAAAATCTTTATTTTGATACCATATTAAATATTGATGGTCATGCCCTAGCTAAGGCAGCAATGAATCAAGACATTGATACAACTTGAGTGGGGGAAACTCCAACCTGTATTAATGATATTGTTTTGGCAGAGCTTTCTAGTTTACGTCGATTGATTTTATGAATAAAGGAGATATAAAATTCTTATTAAAAAAAATAAAATTATTAGTTGTTTTATTTAATTAATAATTTAACAACAGCAATAATGTAACATTCGGTATTGTCAAACAAATATTTCACAAATAAGATCTCAATTTTCCTTATTTGCTTAAAAAAAAAAAAAAAGATCTCAATTTTCCAAAGGTTGAGTTCTCTAATGGGACAATCTAAAGCTAATACTTTATTCATAAGATTCATATTCGGCTCAGTAAACGTTTAATTAAAATTTAGTTAAATAACATATTTTTTATATTTTAGCTACCTACTTTTTAAAGCACATATATTCGGCTCAATACTTTAGCAAGTAATTCTACATGTCTCGTTTGTATTCCTTAAAAAATGAGGTGACTTTTAAAATTACTGTTTGATCAAAATCTAATAGTGATCAAGTACAAACTCGATTGTGATTTTAAGAGAACCTCATCATCATTGAAAGAACACGAGAGAGATTTGTAACATTACTCCATCTTAACTATCCACTCTCACTATTTCATTTAAATATTATTTCCCTTCTCTATTTTCATTATTCCCAAAAAGGCATTTTGTTGAGTATACATAAAGTATAAAATGATCCAATCTCATATATAATAAAATATCTGTGGTGAAAATTCAATATTATATAATTTAATTCAATTTTATAAATTTAAACATTTAAAAGTTAATATATATTCGGTTGGAATATGCTATATTATTATTTCAATAAAAGAATTGTATCAAAATAAATAGTTCAAAAGCCACCCTACATGACGGGACAATAACGGAGAGATGGCGGGATGGGAATTGGGAGCTCATAGTCATGGTAGTAGAGAAATGGTAACGGAATAACAGAGGAAAAAACAGGTAACGGAATGACGTGAAAGTTTTTGAACCGTTGATGATGAGTAAACGGTTGAGATTAAAAAGTTGATTGCATGCAGTGTAGGTGTAGGATCTCAAACAAAAGGAAACGTCTGGAACCTGGAAAGGTACATAAAAAGAAGCGTCTGGAAAAGCAAAAAGCTACAGCTACAAGAACATTCCAAAAAAGCTACAGCTACAAGAACATTCCAAATTATTCCTCTTTTTCTCAACTCTGTAATTTGTTTTTTTCTTAATTTGGGGTTGATTTCTCGACCTTAGATCTCATCATTTTCTTCTCATGCCCTTTCGCTGTTGTTTGTGGAGTTTTTATTTTTTGTTTGTATTAGCCTTCGGGTTGAAGATGTAGTATATCGGTGTGGAGGCTTAACTTTTACGGCCGAATTTTTTAGTTTCTAATTAGTTTTTATTTTTGTTTCGTATTTGGGCTATTCATGTTCTAGATATAGTCTGCTCGAAGCATATCTATTCTTTAAATGTAATTGTACATAAGTTAGCAGAAACATTAAGTTATTTTTATGATTTTGTAACTTTTATAACTTTTAGCTATAATTTTTTAGAGCTGTATGTAGTTCCATATTTTTCAAAATAAAAATAAAAATTGGGGGTGGATTTTATGAGCTAATTCCGTGGCAATAACTGATTTATTTATTTATTTTATATATATTCCTTGAAATTATAAGGACGTGAATTGCTATGTCCCATGATTAATGTTTAATCAAACTCATTGGATTTCTTTTAGACAAATTATTTTATTTATACTTCAATGTTGTATGCTCGTGAATATTATGTCCTTTCATAAATTATTTTATTTATACTTCAATGTTGTATGCTCGTGAATATTATGTCCTTTCCTAAATTATTTTATTTATACTTCAATGTTGTATGCTCGTGAATGTTATGTCCTTTCATAAAAGCAATACATTCCTCTTCATAGATGTCCTTATCATTATAAGGATATTAATAATAATTGATCATTAAAGATACCACGACAGTAGTAGGGAGAGTACATTGCAAACTGTACTTACAAATCTACAATTTCAAGACAAATCAGACAATTGTTAACATCGTGAGCACACTTAATTAGCTTCATTTAACTTTTAAGTCATCGTTCCATCCTCCCCAACTTTTTATTTGTTTTGAATAATATAGGGGTTGAGTCGAGTGATGTTTAGGATCTTATATAGCAGTTTATGTTTGTCTTTTCTTCTTTCAATAGCTTTTGAGTTTCAAAGGATCTTTTCTTATGTTTGCCTAGTAGATTTTCAGTTTTATCTTTTGTTTTTTTTTTCTTGGGAGTAAATCACTCATAAACGGCGAATGATTTATTAGACATATGAATGAATTGTCACTGATGGTAGAGACAACAAATAATATTATGTTTGAAAATGCACTTGTAGCGAAGAATCGGAGATGAAAAGTCAAGAAATCATTGTTTAGTTGAGAAAATTGTGATCGACGGTCGGTGACATTCAAATATTTAAACAAAGTATAGATCAAACCCATTGGCCACCCCTCAAATGGCTAAGGGGTGGGTACGACCATCCCCAATTTTTTTTTTTTAATAAAATTTTTAATTAAATATAATTTTTTAATGTTTTAAATTTTTAATTTTTTTTAATTAATTATATTTATACGTGTCAATTTGTTATTCGTGTTGACATGACGTTCCGTTAAGTTTTGAACCCAATACCATCTTGCAAACCTATAATAAAAACAAAACAATAAATTCTAAGAGGCAAAAAATAAATAAGTTAAACCACATGGAGAATAAGGTATTTAATCTTAAAAAATAAATATAATAATTTTATGTTATTGTTAAATTTTAAGTAATTCATATTGATCGAGCCACAGCACTAGACTTGGCTGTCATTAGTTGTTACTATTATACTATATATATATATATATATATTATTCCACTGCAGTCTTCTCTAAGAGTCAAAAGTCTAAACCCCTTCCTTTTGGCTACTGCTGGAATCCAGTGGCCAGTGTCCGGTTTCTGAGACCCCCCAATTGCAATAATACCGCATAATTCCGCCAACTATGCGATAAAGACAGACAAGTCGGCGATGTGAACGAATGATTTTTGTAATAATTTTTTTATTACATTTTTTTTACAGAGGAATATTGTGCAAATTTTGCGTGCATAAGAGTTATGTTTGTGTTAAAATTTTAATTAATCAAGCTTTGCGTAATTGCGTGCATAAGCCCCCCCGCATCACATCCCACTAATGACGAAAGGTGGTCAGTGCCGTTTCGCTTCTCAAAGTTGAAGAGGATAATAATAATAATAATACAAATGAATAAATGAAATAATAAATTGTAAGTGTTAGTTGGCTGCTTAGGTACGTTAAGCATGCGAGAGAGGATAACGCAACCACTATTTTTGTTAGGTCAAAAAGCATCCTAATTAATTATCCCAATAAGTAACGTTTTAGCCTTTTGGACCACCATGGTTAATTGTTAGGTTTAGGGATAATTCATACATATATTATAGTATAATAAAAGCAATGGGTGATGTATCTTATAGAGTATAATAAAACCCATAGAAATTTCTTCTAAACGTACAAAATAGTTTAATTTGTTTGGTGAGAACATTCTGGAATGTGTGTGTATAATGTCTTTGTTGTATCTGTTTTCTTCTCCCACACGAGGATTGAATAAATTGGTGCAAATATTTCATTTTGTTACGTGTTGTTTTGACTTAGCTCTACGAGCACATTTCAAATATTGCTTTGACTTTTGAAAAGATAAAGGCCAATATTGAAATCAAATAAAAAATTAAAAAAGAAGAAAACTGACGTTTGAAGGCGGCACGCAAATATTCAATTATAGAGATAAAAAAAATGTAGGGATTTCTTTTGGTACCAAACATATTGGTAGCGTAGACACGTAGCGTAGACACGACAGATGTAGGTTGTAGGCTACGGCTGGATCTGTTTGCGGTCTTGGATTGGGGTCGTGGATCGGATCAGAACCACCCGGACACGTGAGGGCGAGTGATTTGACTTTTGATATTGAAATGAGATTTGAAATAATTTTCTGTTTAAATTGTTAAAATTTGAACGATATATTTTGTGAAAGAGCTAATTATATGAAATTAACTGGTTCAGACAAATTTTATGCCACCTACTCGGACAAATGGCGTTTTCCTTATTAGCTTAGGTGTTAGAAATACAGGATCACTCAAAACTCTTGATGTTTCTTGTCTTGAGGTCATTTTTAGCATGATTTTTGAGTAGGGGTGGGTTCCGCTAAGAGTAATGTTAAAGACCATCTTTTTATCTTCCTAAAGGCTAAAGTTTTGAAAATAATCTTAAATTCTCATTAAAGCAAATCAGAGCAGACAGATCCAATGCGGTCTGCCTCAAGAATTCTGCGAATATAATCAGGGGGAACAGATGCCCATTCACTATCAAGATTTTCGGTCATCACCAGACTAGCTAAAGCATGAGCAACCCAATTGATCTTACGTGGGATATAAACCAGCTCCCAGCCCCTGCAGTCCCACTAAACAAAGCTTGATGTCGGCCACTAAGTGACCTCTAAAGTTGATGTGGCTTTCAAAATTACTATTTGATCAAAATTTAAGTTTGATTTATTTAAAATTTAATGGTGATTTTAAAAACCGCATCATCTTGAGTAGGATAAAAATATGGTTTCTAACATTACTCATCTCGCCAAGCTCCCATATTTTCCATTTCTTTTTTTTTTTTAAAAAAAAAAAATTAGAATTTTATCTTCTCAAACCTTTAGTTCCTCCATGCTTTTAATGAACTGGAGAGTAGAGTGAAGGAGTATTTTTGTTTTGTTTTGTTTTTTTTTTTTTTTTTCACTTTTTGATGGGACAAAAATATTTTTTTACTATTTTAGAGAGATCCTAATTTTAGAATTATGTCATTTTTTTTTAATTAGACTTGACCCTTCATTTATATTTATAGTTCAGCTGCGGATGAAAAATGTCGATTATGTCCCTAAGATGTGTGTGTATATATTGAGACCGTCCTAATATACTCCTTCGTAGATAGGATATTTCATAGGATTTGGATGGAAAAAGCAAAAGGGACATTAATTGTTCTTTTCAATTGGACCACGCATATCATAAGCGAGAAAGATACCTACAAGTAGGAAGAAGCCTCCCCCCAATAATATCATGCTCTTATTGCCCCCACTTGTTTCAAGCATATCCTCAGTTAAAAAAACTTTTAGAAAAGTCTCTGCTTCTGAGCTCATGCAGCAACTTCCTTTCTTCTACACGTGTCAAGTAATGGAGTGTGAATGTCCACATGGGCCAATAAGAGGGAGGCACATCGCGATCGTCCGGAACACGTGACCATAGCCTGCACTATCTCGATCTCTTACCTAAACTGGTAGTGCTGACTGACGATACATGAGTCACCATCCGACGGCGTGAAAGTTAAACGCCTATTGGGCTTGGACGTATGTACACGGTGTGACGAGGGCGCACCGTGCACCGGACCCATCTCTGGTTCTCCTCTCTAATGATGCAAAAACCCTTCTCATATATTTTTGTTCTTTTTCATTCCACCTGGCTTGTCCCATCCTCGAAGGATCACCCGACCCAAATTTGAAGGTACAATGCCCATTTCGTAACCAAAATTAGCCCAACAGGTTGTAATCATACGTAACTTTTATATATATATATATATATATTTGTCCCACTTTTGAGTCATTATCTCCCTGTTCAGTTTGGATAAAGCCATTTTTCCCCAACCCATGCATTGCTAAGAAAAAATAAAAAACATTTTTTCACCCTTAAAGTGGCACTTGGGATGACAAAAAAGCAGGTTGAGATTACTTTTACTTGAGTGGAGAAATGGGTTTGGCCCTATGGTTTCTAGCTCAGAAAAGGTGTGGTTGATGTTGGGTTGATTTTTAAACATTTAATTTTGCATTGCAAAGGTCAATAATGACTGTGCCAGTTCCATATATAATTATTCTTACCCAAAAGTTTTTCATGGGATTGGTATCTTTAGAATTTATTTTTAAATTTAAGATTTTTAAATTCATAAATTTCAACCGTTCATCTTATCTAAGCGTATAAAATAAGACATATTTCAACATTTAATATCGGTTAGCAAAGTTGGCTCTCCATTTTGTTACTAAAATTACTTGGTCGGACTCCCTACCATCTGATATCGGTGGCCTAGTAAGGAGGGGAAGCTTCCCTTGCTGTTTTATGATCCTTTGGATCTTTCCGTTATTGAATAAGATTTCGCCTTCATTCAAAAAAAAAAAAAACATGGCTTATTAAATTTTTTGAAGTAGCTTTCTCATTAAATGCTAAAACATTACTTATTTTAAACGCTTAAATGAGATGAACGTTTGAGACTTATGAATTTAAAAATCTCAAATTTAAAAAGAATTTTAAAGAATCTCAATTTATTTTTTCTAGTCATAACAACTATTATATCATTAATTATTTTAAAAAGTTTAAATTAATAATAAAATATATATTTAACCTGCGCGCTCTTACACTTCTCCGTTTGAGAAGACGGCAGTTTTTAACCTTTTGATGTTGGCTACATAATGGGAAATACCATCGACAAAAGAAACTAAAGACTTGTATATTTCATTGAATTCTCAGTCATATATGGAAGTTGCAAGCTTGACGAAGACATATGTATGTATGTGTGTATAGTAACATGCATGTAAATCTTGGGGAATGGTGGGAGTGTATGACAAGGACATCAGATTTTGTAGGTGTTGAATGCAGACATCATAGAGCAGCGAATGCCACCTTCTGCTGCCGATATTTTCCAAGATGGAATCAAGTCAAAAATATTGCTGCAGCAAATTCAAAGCTACAAAGTTTGGCCCAACGACTTATATGTTTCATATGTACCACGAGATTCAACGAGGACTCGAAATATGCGGTGGTAAAGGAATGCAGGAAAAGCAAATTTTACAAAAGAAAGGCAGTAAAGTATACAGCTTTAGTCGTCATTTCCAGCCATGCATGGAGAGAGAGAGAGAGAGAGAGACCAAAAAAACAATTAATTTTACTGTTTTACATTATTCCCACATCTACATTCCTGACGCCACAAAAAAAAAAAAAAAGGTTAATTTTGTTTTTAGCCTTTAAATTTGTTAAAGATAATATTTAGGTCTTTCTTATTTTACTTTGACCCCTCAATTTGTTTTTCAATACAATCTAACCCCTTTCAAGTTAAATTCCTGGTTCCATCAATGCCGAGGAATACGACTATAAGAGCATGTTTGAGATTGTGTTTACGGAAGTCAAAAATCGTTTTTTTTGCAAAAACTTCATTTTTAAATTTTTGCCAAAAATGCGTTTTTGATTATTTTTGAGTTTTTTGAACCATTAACAGTGTTTTTAATTTTTTTACCAAACGAGTATTTTTTTTTTCAAACCGACTTTTTTAGTATTAAACGCATTTTTAGGCCCCTTAAACGTATACTCATACAGGCCCTAAATCTAATATAATCCCTGAAAATATAAAATCATTATGTTTGGTTTACTTTTGGGCATCCTATAAGAATTATTTATTCTTTGCAAAATATCTTTACGTTTCTTTCTTCAAGTGCTTATGGTTGTTTGATACAAAATTATTTAAAAATCCATTTCCTTGGGTATTTAGATTC